>NW_026045163.1:225000-247500 GCF_943734845.2 Anopheles funestus
GCTGGTACCCTTGCCGCATAGTGGACACCATGATGATTTCGGTCTTTGCGGGCGCCAGCTTGAGGTGCCGTTCCGCCATCCACGCTCCAATCATGGCAATGGCCTCCTGAGCAGACTGAGCCGCTGTCTGCGGCGTCGTGCCACCTGCCAGCACCACCAGATCATCGGCAAATCCGATCGCCTCAACACCATCCGGAAACGCCAGCCGCAGGACTCCGTCATACAACGTGTTCCACAATGTAGGACCTATGATGGAGCCCTGTGGTACCCCTGCCGACACCGGTCTGCGAACTGGTCCCTCGCTGGTCTCGTATACAAGCTCGCGCTCAGAGAAATAGCTTCGCAGTATCCTCTGTAGCGCGGCTGGGACGTTCTTCTCCCGCAGTGCCGCCGCAATTGCCCTCCAACTTGCCGAGTTGAACGCGTTCTGGACATCTAGCGCTGCCACCACCAGACACCGAGGATCGCGTCCATTCGTACGATGAAACGATCGCGCGTACTCGCCTCGCTCGATCACTCGCTGGATGGCCTGTATGGTCGACTTCCCACGACGAAACCCGTACTGCTCTGGCGACAGTTGAGGGGCAACACTGTCCTCCAAGTGTTCATTGAGACGCTCGAGGATGCACCTCTCGAACAGCTTGGGAACTGCTCCCTCCAGGAGCAGTGGTCGGCTCGCCGATGGGTCGCCCGGCGGCTTGCCCGGTTTGGTCACGAGCACCAGCCTTGCCTCCTTCCAAGACCGCGGGAACTCACCGCGTTCCAAAAGGTCATTAAACACCCGCACAAACGCCTGCGGGTGCTCTCGGATCGCGGTTTTCACTGCTGCGTTCGGTAGACCGTCCAGACCCGGCGCTTTGGATGGAGCCATTCGCTCTGCCAATGCCAGAACCTCCGCTTCCGTAACAGGGCGAAGCCTCTCCTCGTCAGCCGCTCTCTCGACGACCGGCCACTCAAATGGGGGGTGCAGCGGAAACAAAGCATCCACAATCGGCTCCAGTACCGATCGATCCGTCTCCGGCGGGGTACGGCCTCGCAGCTTGGCCAACACCACCTTGTAACCAAGCCCAAAGACGTCACTATCGACTCCGTCGATCAACTCCTGAAGCTTCTCGTTCCGGCTCTCCTGAATTCCGCGCTGCAGCTGCCTGCGAAGGTCATGAAGTCGAGCCGTTGCCACCTCGCAATCTGCTAACTGCGTGGCAACCCCGAGCCTCTCCTCGGCCTCCTCGCACTCACGACGCAAGAGCCCCAGTTCCGGGGTCCACCAATAGAGCTTCGGCGGCTGATGGAATTTCGCCGGGCCCACTCTCGCCATCGTCCTGTCACAAGCTGAAGTTAACGCTCCAATCAGCGCGTCAGGTGTGTCTGCTTCGGCTAGCCGACAATCCGCAATCGCCTCCTGGTATCGCTCCCTGTTGAATAGCGAGGTCTTCCAGCGTACTCCCGCATGTTGCGCGATGCCCTCACCACTAGACTGCTGCATCGTTTGATGTTGAAGCGCACGCTGCCGTTGTGTGGTCCGTGCTCCAGGAACGCCCACGGAAAACTCCACATACCGGTGATCACTGTAGGAGTAGCGCTGACTGACCTTCCAGGAATCCGCTAGTGCGACCGATGGACTCGCAAACGAAACATCCACGATACTCTCTCGCGCGACCCCGTTGCCCTTAAAAGTGGGCATGTTGCCGCGGTTGAGTATCTCCAACTGCAGGTGTTCGATTACGCCCTTGAGCGTGTGCCCTTTGGATGTTGTGCGGGCACTCCCCCAGTCCGTGTTCCACGCGTTCAAATCACCAGCCATCACCAGATGCTGATGTCCCACCAAGGCCATCTCCACGGCCTCAAGATAGGCCTCGAAGTCCGCTAACCCGATGTTCGGCGAGGCGTAGCAGCTTGCAAATGTGACCCCTGCCACTGTGGCCACCACCAGCCCGGGATGAGCGCATTCCCATAAGCGTTGAATGGGGTACGCCCCGGTGGTTACTACTGCCACACTCTGCGCCTCGTCCACCACCCATCTGCCGTTATCCCGCGGCGGCTTGAATAATTCGCAGGCAATGACGACGTCCACTCCCTGCTCGCGTGCCGTTTGCAGCATCAGGTCCTGCGCTGATCTGCTACGCCCGATGTTAATTTGCAGGACCTTTAATGTCGAGGACAGGACGGATGTCCCACCCGATGCGGACCCTTGCAGACCGCACAACTGATGTTCGCTACACAGGTTCGGGTCACATGACCCGGCTGGCCGCAGCGGAAGCAGGCTGTTGAAAGGTCCTTCTCGCTCTTGCAGGTGACCTTCCTGTGTCCGTATTCCAGACACCTGTAGCATCGCAGCTGGTTCCGCGTTGGTGGTGGAACCTTCGTTGCCAGGCAGGACGTGTGCGAGATTCTGACATACTGCTGGTCCAGCTTCTCCGCCGCCCTGGCCGACACTCGCACATAGGCCACCTGCGTGCCATTCCAAAACTCCGTCAGATGGACGGCAGACTCCGACACCTTCTCCAGCGTCAAACCTTCTACCGCCTTCGCCACGTCCAAGGCTTCCGCTAAAGGGTCGACCTCGACGAATTTCATTTCCACCGTCTCTGTTACCAGGCGTGCGGACGATGGAGTTTCCGCTTTCGTGCAGACTTCCTGCACCAGCTCAATGATTTCTTGAGCATTCTCGCCCTCCTTGATGTCCATGACCAGTCGGTCACGCGTCGTCCGCCGTCCTACTCCCAGCGCCTGCTGGATTTTTTCCAATTCTGGTGCCGTTCGCACCAGCCGGTAAACATCTGCCCACGTTTGCCCCTCTCCCGGAGCAACCTCGATGGCATCAGGCCTGCTCTGTTTCGGCTTAGCAGCCTGGCTTCGTGGGGCCAATCGACGCGGTTGTTGTTGATGCGATTGTTGCCGCTGCTGCCACTGCTGCTGCTGCCGGCCCGGTTGCTGGCGTGCCGGCTTACGGCGCACCACCTCTGTCCAAGAGTCGCCTTCGTGGTCGAGAGACGGCACCACCGTAGCCGTCTCCATGCCCGATCCCTGCTGCTGCTGCAGTTGCTGCGGCTCCTGCTGCCACTGCTGCTGCTGCTGTCGTGTCTGCAGCCCCTGCTGCCGCTGCCGCTGTTGCTGCTGCTGCGTGCGTGCCGGTTGACGTGCCGACTTACGGCTCACCACCCCAGCCCAGGAGCCGCCTTCCTGGTCCGGAGACGGCACCACCGAAGCCGTCACCGCACCCTGCTGTCGCTGCTGCTGCTGCTGCAGGCGATGATGTTGTTGCTGCTGCTGCTGCTCACCGTGCTGCTGCTGCGCTTGACTTTGCGTGGTTACGCCAAACGTCTGCGCTATGAGCGCCTGCATCGCCTGGCGCTCCTCATGCAGCATCGTTCTCAAAAAAGCCAGGTCCCCACGCAGGTCCTGCTCCCTCTGCTCCGCCGTCTTCTGCTGCAGCTCAGAACGACGCTCGCTTTCCTGCAGCTGTACCCGCAGCATCGTCACCTCGGCAGTGAGGGCCCCAACTTGCTCTTGGAACCGCTCAATTACTGCCGTTAATTCCGCCTGTCGCTGCTCGCTAGTTGTTGTTTCTGCCAGCTTCGTGAGCAGCACACGAGGCTCCGTAGATGTCGATGGTCGGCTTACTGTGGACCTGGCCTGATCCACACTGCCCTGCCTCGTCCGGAGCGTGCGTGGCTCCGTCATGGTCGAAAGACACTTTCCGACCGTTCCCGCGCTTTAAAGCTGGATTTACTCCTCCTCACGGGAGGACGCCAGCAGCGGACTGCCCCGTGAGAACCACCTCAGCAGAAATGGTATTCGAGCAGTAAAATCGTTCAGAGAGGTGGTGTTTCGTCACGTTAGATCGTTCCACGATTTATCAGGACCGTTTCCGAATTTTTCTGAGCGTTTCCGGAAATTTCGAAAAATTCGAGCAGTTTTGATTTCGAAGGAAGTGGTCGAATCGACCAGTTTCGAGCAGTAGCGCACCCTACTCGACTTCCCCGAATTTTCTAGCCACCTTCCGCAATTCGAGCAGTTTTCGTGCAGTACTGACCAAATTCAAAATTTGTCAGCTGGGAACTGCCTGTCAATCGATTTTTGTCCGCTGGGTCGTATTTGGAAAATCGAAGAAATGTCAAAAAATTTTTTCGCGATTTTCCAATTTTTTATTGCGGATTCGTGTTGCACGCACTAAAACAAGTCCAACAGTGAAAACCGCGGGCAAATCAACCGAAAATTGGCCGAGTTATTCTCGGTTTTGTAATAAAACCGGCTTCCGCGACCACGTGCCCCAGCGGTAGCACCACACGCACTTTTTTGCACTGCACTTTTTTATCAAAAATCGTCCAATTTTCATCCGGTTTTCGCTATTGGGGCACTCAGGGGCACTATATCTGTCGATTTACAACAAATCCGGACCAATTGGCCCTGATTTTTGTGCACCTTCAAAACACACTGATGTTGTTGTTGTTTTTTGTATGCACTATTTTGCCACCAAAGTTTTTCACCCAAACTCGCCGGAAATCGTCCAAAATCGATGTTATTCACTAAATGGCCGTGGCCACTTGCAAAATAGTCAGCATTTGCATTCACAAAACGTCTTTTAATGCGTAAAATCACATAAAAACTTCCCCCATACAAAATGTATGGAGGAGTTGTTTACACACAAAATCGCTAATTTTCACCCGATTTTCATCCGGTTTTCACCAAAATCTCGCAGTTTTCCACTTAAATGATCGATTATACACGAAGTAAACGCCTTCTGTACAATATTTTCACAAAATTTTCGCCAAATTTGCGGAGCGCACGGAAGACACGTCTAAAGTGCTCGACTGCTCGAACGTCACTCACAGGGATAACTGGCTTGTGGCCGCCAAGCGTTCATAGCGACGTGGCTTTTTGATCCTTCGATGTCGGCTCTTCCTATCATTGTAAAGCAAAATTTACCAAGCGTAGGATTGTTCACCCTTTCAAGGGAACGTGAGCTGGGTTTAGACCGTCGTGAGACAGGTTAGTTTTACCCTACTGGTGTGCATTGTTTGTCGCTATCTTAACGGAATTCCTGTGCAGTACGAGAGGAACCACAGGTACGGACCACTGGCTCAATACTAGTTCGAACGGACTATGGTATGACGCTACGTCCGCTGGATTATGCCTGAACGCCTCTAAGGTCGTATCCAATCCGAGCTGATAGCGCTTCTTATACCCATTAGGTGGTCGTAAGCTAGCGGGCCTAACAACCCTCCGAGAACCGTCCGTGCTGTCCATTGGCACACTGGCGTCTCATCCCCGCTTACTACTAGGCCGCAAAGGGCGGGTTCGCGCTGCACGTGTTAGTACCATACATGTTGGGAACACCGGTGGACGAGCTTGCCGACTGTGGATATCACTAGTTTCGACACCTACGACCGCCCGCAAACGACGGGACTACAGGCTGGGAGCTTCAAGTTGTAGAGATGCGTTCGCATCGATCCTCTCAGGCGACCCATGCTTGGTGGTTAGTGCTTGCGCGTGCGCGCCCCGTGTGTGCTGGAATTGGCCAACCAGTGCACATTGGTGGTGCGTACCGTGACTTGCACCATGTGACGAGAGTGTTGAAGAACACTGTGTGGTGACTCTATGCCTATGTGATGGGGTGCTTGTAACACACGACCGAACCGACGGCTCGTTGGATGGTCACGACAGTGTGGTGCAGGTGCGCCCATGTGTAACGAATACATTGAGTGCCGTTGGAGGTTAGCGGTTGGTTGGTTGCATGCTACAACTTCGCGTTGTACATGGGCTGGCCGCTGCGCTTCCTTCGGGTTGCCACTTGATGTTGATAGGGTTGATGTATTGTGTTCGTTGACTTTTGGTTCATTCCAAAAGTCTTCGGACTTAGATAATTTTACAAGTGTCGGCGCTCTCGGACCGAAAATAAGAAGACAACTAAGAAGAAAAAGAGAAAGAAGCTAATAGTGGAAAGTATTCTTCTTCAAAGAAGGAACAAAAATTTTACAAGTGTTGAAAAATTTCCTAAGTCCAAAAAATTTTCTAAGTCCAGAAAATTTTCTAAGTCCCACAAAATGGAACATGATGAAGAAGATACAGAAGTTGAAAATTTTTCTAAGTCCAAAAAATTTTCTAAGTCCAGAAAATTTTCTAAGTCCAAAGTGTTGGAACAATTTCCAAAGGCCCATAGGTTGCACTGAATTTTCCTAAGTTGGCCACAAGTACCCATGAGGTATCGAGAAGGTTCACCCGAAGGACATAATATGTCCCAAAGTACCGATAGAGTACCCACAAATAGCACCGAATGGGCCTAAGTTGGCCAAAAGTACCGATAGAGCACCCACAAGTAGCACTGAGTTGGCCTAAGTTGGCCAAAAGTACCGATAGAGTACCCGCAAAGAGCACCCACTTGGCCTATGTTGGCCAAAAGTACCGATAGAGTACCCACAAGTAGCACTGAGTTGGCCTAAGTTGGCCAAAAGTACCGATAGAGTACCCACAAATAGCACCCCATGGGCCTAAGTTGGCCAAAAGTACCGATAGAGCACCCACAAGTAGCACCCAATTGGCCTAAGTTGGCCAAAAGTACCGATAGAGTACCCATAAGCAGCACCCAATTGGCCTAAGTTGGCCAAAAGTACCGATAGAGTACCCACAAATAGCACCGAATGGGCCTAAGTTGGCCAAAAGTACCGATAGAGTACCCACAAATAGCACCGAATGGGCCTAAGTTGGCCAAAAGTACCGATAGAGTACCCACAAATAGCACCGCGTTGGCCTAAGTTGGCCAAAAGTACCGATAGAGTACCCACAAGTAGCACTGAGTTGGCCTAAGTTGGCCAAAAGTACTGATAGAGTACCCACAAATAGCACCGAATGGGCCTAACATGGCCAAAAGTACCGATAGAGTACCCACAAATAGCACCGAATGGGCCTAACATGGCCAAAAGTACCGATAGAGCACCCACATATAGCACCCCATTGGCCTAAGTTGGCCAAAAGTACCGATAGAGTACCCACAAAGAGCACCCAATTGGCCTAAGTTGGCCAAAAGTACCGCCAAGTAGCACCATAGAGGCCCGAGTAGAGCGAAATGTGGGCCAAATTGAACATTTGAAAATTTTTACAAGTCCAGAAAATTTTCTAAGTCCAGAAAATTTTCTAAGTCCAAAGAGTTGGACAAATTTCCTTAGGCCCAAAGGTTGCACTGAATGTTCCTAAGTTGGCCATCAGTACCCATGAAGTATAGCGAAGGTTCACCCGAAAGACACAATACGCCCTAAAGTACCCACAGAGTACCCACAAGTTGCACCCAATTGGCCTAAGTTGGCCAGAAGTACCGACAAGTACCACCATAGAAGCCCGAGTAGAGCGAAATGTGGGCCAAAGTACCGAGTAGTTGCCACAAATGCCCAAATGGATACCAAAATGTGGTACCAAGTACCTAACTGTTGCAACAAATGCTAGCTTTCTGAGCAAAAGCTGTGGACCAATTTCGTAGAAGAACCGCCTAGGCGAAAAGGCAAAAATCGCCGAAGCTGGCCCGCTCGCAGAGCTCGCGGGCCAGGAGATACTCATAGGGCGATTTACTAGAGTGGGGAACTTGAGAATTTTTGTGTCCGAGACTTTGGGCAACTTCGCGGCCGCCCCCTTAAAGTAAAAGATTTTCTCTGGGTGCCTAAAATTCGCAATTCCCGCAAAGTCGGGAAGACGTTAAAGTTTTTGCCCAAAAAATGGCCATCGATTTAAGGTGATTTTCCAATAAGAAAATGCTTCCTATTTTGAATTTTTTCGAATATTTCCTAAACTAAGCGTCGGAGCACATGGCCGTGGAGGAACTTTTGGTAGCTTTTGGCAAGGGCTATCGGATGAAATAATAAGAAAGGCCATCAGAGCGATATTGGATTAATGCGGGCTCATAAACGCACCTGAGAAGTGAAAATTGGTACCTTGCACGCAGGATGCAAGAAATGCTTGAGTGTTAACCATCATCGGTACCAAGTACCTAGGTTATATCGAGTGCGTAGATGGAAGTCGGTACCAAAGGGAAACCTTCCTAGGCTAGGTGCACGCAAGTGAGTATGGATCGATCAGTAGAAAGATGGGAAGCCATAGGAAACCTTCCTAGGCTAGGTGCACGCAAGTGAGTATGGATCGATCAGTAGAAAGATGGGAAGCCATAGGAAACCTTCCTAGGCTAGGTGCACGCAAGTGAGTATGGATCGATCAGTAGAAAGATGGGAAGCCCAAGGAAACCTTCCTAGGCTAGGTGCACGCAAGTGAGTATGGATCGATCAGTAGAAAGATGGGAAGCCCAAGGAAACCTTCCTAGGCTAGGTGCACGCAAGTGAGTATGGATCGATCAGTAGAAAGATGGGAAGCCATAGGAAACCTTCCTAGGCTAGGTGCACGCAAGTGAGTATGGATCGATCAGTAGAAAGATGGGAAGCCCAAGGAAACCTTCCTAGGCTAGGTGCACGCAAGTGAGTATGGATCGATCAGTAGAAAGATGGGAAGCCCAAGGAAACCTTCCTAGGCTAGGTGCACGCAAGTGAGTATGGATCGATCAGTAGAAAGATGGGAAGCCATAGGAAACCTTCCTAGGCTAGGTGCACGCAAGTGAGTATGGATCGATCAGTAGAAAGATGGGAAGCCCAAGGAAACCTTCCTAGGCTAGGTGCACGCAAGTGAGTATGGATCGATCAGTAGAAAGATGGGAAGCCATAGGAAACCTTCCTAGGCTAGGTGCACGCAAGTGAGTATGGATCGATCAGTAGAAAGATGGGAAGCCATAGGAAACCTTCCTAGGCTAGGTGCACGCAAGTGAGTATGGATCGATCAGTAGAAAGATGGGAAGCCCAAGGAAACCTTCCTAGGCTAGGTGCACGCAAGTGAGTATGGATCGATCAGTAGAAAGATGGGAAGCCCAAGGAAACCTTCCTAGGCTAGGTGCACGCAAGTGAGTATGGATCGATCAGTAGAAAGATGGGAAGCCATAGGAAACCTTCCTAGGCTAGGTGCACGCAAGTGAGTATGGATCGATCAGTAGAAAGATGGGAAGCCCAAGGAAACCTTCCTAGGCTAGGTGCACGCAAGTGAGTATGGATCGATCAGTAGAAAGATGGGAAGCCCAAGGAAACCTTCCTAGGCTAGGTGCACGCAAGTGAGTATGGATCGATCAGTAGAAAGATGGGAAGCCCAAGGAAACCTTCCTAGGCTAGGTGCACGCAAGTGAGTATGGATCGATCAGTAGAAAGATGGGAAGCCATAGGAAACCTTCCTAGGCTAGGTGCACGCAAGTGAGTATGGATCGATCAGTAGAAAGATGGGAAGCCCAAGGAAACCTTCCTAGGCTAGGTGCACGCAAGTGAGTATGGATCGATCAGTAGAAAGATGGGAAGCCCAAGGAAACCTTCCTAGGCTAGGTGCACGCAAGTGAGTATGGATCGATCAGTAGAAAGATGGGAAGCCATAGGAAACCTTCCTAGGCTAGGTGCACGCAAGTGAGTATGGATCGATCAGTAGAAAGATGGGAAGCCCAAGGAAACCTTCCTAGGCTAGGTGCACGCAAGTGAGTATGGATCGATCAGTAGAAAGATGGGAAGCCATAGGAAACCTTCCTAGGCTAGGTGCACGCAAGTGAGTATGGATCGATCAGTAGAAAGATGGGAAGCCCAGTACCAAATGCCCTAGTGAAGACCGTAAACGAATATCATGAACCGAGAAGGAGCACCAAATGCCCTAGTGAAGACCGTAAACGAATATCATGAACCGATAAGGAGCACCAAATGCCCTAGTGAAGACCGTAAACGAATATCATGAACCGATAAGGAGCACTAAATGCCCTAGTGAAGACCGTAAACGAATATCATGAACCGAGAAGTAGCAACGAATGCCTGAAAAAGTACCAAGTCCACGGTATAGAGTAACGAGAGTTAACCGCCGTGATGTATGCAATGAGGGCAGCCATTGCATGGGTTCTGGACTTGGTTCGCGAATAACTTTTTTGCTAGACATCGGACAAAGTTGACGTGGAAGAACGAAATGTAGCATTTGGTGCCACCTATCCAAAACTTTTTCAAGATTGAAGATCCGATCGATACAGCCTGAGTTATAGGCAAAAGTTGGTGCAAAATTGAGCATTTTTAATGGTGAAAAATCGGTAATCCTCGAATAGCTCCTGTTGGAAGCATCGGACCACATGGTCGTGGAGGAACATATTGTAGCGGGCGGTGTCAAGTATCGACACCCAAAACCGCATGTCCGATGGACGGAAAATGACCAAGTTATAGTGAAAACTTGGTTGCACCAAATTCCCGAAGAAGTGCAACGAGAAGGTGAATGCGATGGTTGTTCGTCGAATAGCTCCGGCCACAGACATGGTAGCGATTAGTGGTGCATGGAAGAAATCTAGCCACAAGTGCCATCTAGCCATGGCCAGAAGAAAGTGTGGCCATATCTTGGATACCGGCGGAGCTATGGGGCAAATATGGGCCAAAAATGGTGCAAGTTGGACCAAAAATCCGAAAAAGTACCTAGGTAAATGCGATGGTTGTTCGTCGAATAGCTCCGGCCACAGACATGGTAGCGATTAGTGGTGCATGGAAGAAATCTAGCCACAAGTGCCATCTACCCATGGCCAGAAGAAAGTGTGGCGCTATCTTGGATACCGGCGGAGCTATGGGGCAAATATGGGCCAAAAATGGTGAAGTTGGACCAAAAATCCGACCAAGTGCGCGAGGCGCTTTCGTGAATAGCTCCGGCCACAGACATGGTAGCGATTAGTGGTGCATGGAAGAAATCTAGCCACAAGTGCCATCTAGCCATGGCCAGAAGAAAGTGTGGCCATATCTTGGATACCGGCGGAGCTATGGGGCAAATATGGGCCAAAAATGGTGCAAGTTGGACCAAAAATCCGAAAAAGTACCTAGGTAAATGCGATGGTTGTTCGTCGAATAGCTCCGGCCACAGACATGGTAGCGATTAGTGGTGCATGGAAGAAATCTAGCCACAAGTGCCATCTACCCATGGTCAGAAGAAAGTGTGGCGCTATCTTGGATACCGGCGGAGCTATGGGGCAAATATGGGCCAAAAATGGTGAAGTTGGACCAAAAATCCGACCAAGTGCGCGAGGCGCTTTCGTGAATAGCTCCGGCCACAGACATGGTAGCGATTAGTGGTGCATGGAAGAAATCTAGCCACAAGTGCCATCTACCCATGGCCAGAAGAAAGTGTGGCCATATCTTGGATACCGCCGGAGCTATGGGGCAAATATGGGCCAAAAATGGGTAAAATTGTACGGTCCAAAGCCAAGGGTAAATTTTTTTATTCCTCTAATAACTTCTAGCACAGACATTGAATCGGTTGGTGATGTATGGATGAAATGTAGCAAACAGTTGGAACTACCCATAAAATCTTAAAGATTGACGATCCAATGTATAGAACCGGAGTAATGTGCGATACTTGGTGAAAAATCGAGTGAAAAATTAGCTATAAACTGTTTTTGGCCCATAACTCGAATACTAGACATCGGAAGGGGGGGTCGTAGAACGATTTTTTGTTGCCCTATCGATTCCCTATCGAACGAGCAAAAGTTGTTTTTTTGACCAAAAAGGACCCCTACTCTAGTAAAATTGGCCTGATTTTACTAGTCCCCGGTACCCGTACAGGCAAAATGAGCAAAATGCTCAAGTATGAATGGTTTTTGGCTAATAACTCGAATACTAGACGTCGCAGGGGGGTGTCGTGGAACAATTTTTGGTAGCCCTTGAAATTATCTATCGAATGACATATACTTGATTTTTGGCCAAAAAGTTCCCTAGACTAGTAAAAATCGCATCATTTTACTAGAGTCGGGTACCCTGGACGAAAAACCGCTATAGTTGCGGTTTTTGGCTAATAACTCTAATACTAGACGTCGGAGGGGGGTGTCGTGGAACAATTTTTGGTAGCCCTTGAAATTATCTATCGAATGACATATACTTGATTTTTGGCCAAAAAGTTCCCTAGACTAGTAAAAATCGCATCATTTTACTAGAGTCGGGTACCCTGGACGAAAAACCGCTTAAGTTGCGGTTTTTGGCTAATAACTCGAATACTAGACGTCGCAGGGGGGTGTCGTGGAACAATTTTTGGTAGCCCTTGAAATTATCTATCGAATGACATATACTTGATTTTTGGCCAAAAAGTTCCCTAGACTAGTAAAAATCGCATCATTTTACTAGAGTCGGGTACCCTGGACGAAAAACCGCTTAAGTTGCGGTTTTTGGCTAATAACTCGAATACTAGACGTCGCAGGGGGGTGTCGTGGAACAATTTTTGGTAGCCCTTGAAATTATCTATCGAATGACATATACTTGATTTTTGGCCAAAAAGTTCCCTAGACTAGTAAAAATCGCATCATTTTACTAGAGTCGGGTACCCTGGACGAAAAACCGCTTAAGTTGCGGTTTTTGGCTAATAACTCGAATACTAGACGTCGCAGGGGGGTGTCGTGGAACAATTTTTGGTAGCCCTTGAAATTATCTATCGAATGACATATACTTGATTTTTTGACCAAAAAGTTCCTAGACTAGTAAAAATCGCATCATTTTACTAGAGTCGAGTACCCTGTACGAAAAACCGCTATAGTTGCGGTTTTTGGCCAATAACTCGAATACTAGACGTCGGAGGGGGGTGCCGTAGAACAATTTTTTGTAGCCCTTGAAATTACCTTTCGAATGATATATAGTGGTTTTTTGGTCAAACAGTGACCCCGAGACTAGTAACCCTCCATACACAAAACCGCCTAAAAAGTTTTGGTTTTGCAAAATTTTGAAAAGTGCGTCAAAAAAATTTTTTCAAAAAGTACCAAATCGTGATCAGAACTCACTATAGACCATAAAAAGTGAAATCCGATGGTCATTTGCAACACTTGGTCAATCGAGAAAAATTTCACTTTTTTACTAGAGTCGGGTACCCTGAACGAAAAATCGCTCAAGTGATGGTTTTTGGCCAATAACTCGAATACTAGACGTCGGAGGGGGGTGCCGTAGAACAATTTTTTGTAGCCCTTGAAATTACCTTTCGAATGATATATAGTGGTTTTTTGGTCAAACAGTGACCCCGAGACTAGTAACCCTCCATACACAAAACCGCCTACAAAAACTTTGTTTTGAAAAATTTTGAAAAGTTCAAAAAAATTTTTTTTTCAAAAACTACTAAAACGTGATAAGAACTTACTATAGACCATGAAAAGTGATATCCGATGATAATTTGCAAAAGTTGGTAACTAGTAAAAAATTTCACTTTTTTACTAGAGTCGGTGCAACGAGAAAAAAAAAGTCCGTGATGGAGAAAAATGGCACGTTTTCCACGCCTGTACGCTTTCGTTTTCTATATAGGGGGTAGGTGAGCCAGAAGCATGAATTTGACTGAGTACGTATCTTTATGAATTGGGCCCTTCTAAATCGATTGAGACTACCCCCAGGACGATCGGACGACTGCTTCTGGCTCAAAATGTGGTTTTTAGATTTTGATCGTCAATTATGAGAGAAAAAATCGATTAGAAGTAAAGATACGAAATGCTTGGTCTAAGTTGGGAAACGACTTCGGATATTTGTTGGACGTTGTCGTAGAAGGTCCGAGGACCAAGGAAAAGTGATTTCCAAGTGGATTTATGCACTATTAGTCGATGGTAAGATGTGAAATTAGTAGAACTTACCATACAGTTTGCGAAGTTGAAGCAATCGGTTGGTGAATATGGTACTGTCTGTCCAATTTGGTGGTTCGGAATGAGTGAAACGATGTTGATGATGGATAGACGTTCCGATTGCCCCCGATCGGGGAACATATAGTGGTCTTTAAGGTCCAAGTACCTATGTTTTGGTAAGCAGAACTGAGAGTTAAAGGATGAAAGTCGGCCATTCCTAATATCATCCTATCGGTGGTTCGCGAGTTGTTTGAGGACCGGAGCAGCTCGCGATGAAACGGTCCTAGGGTATTGGTTATCCATCCAAGGAAGAGTAAATGCGATCCTAGATGTGTGTCGTTGGCCGTTCTACCGGTATCGCCTATCGATGAGATATCGACGGGCATGCCTTACTCGAAAGTTGAATTCTAGGATCGATGGTCAAACAGACCTATGAGCGATAAACCAAACTGAACACGTATTGATGTCGGCTTTTCCTATCATTTGATGCCGCAGGTTGTTTAGGGACCGGAGCAACTTGCGGCCGAGACGGTCCCCGGGGGTTTCTTTCTCCAAGGAGTGGAAACTATTAAGCAAGAGTTGTAGCAAGATACGATCCTCTGATGTGTCGTTGGCCGTTCATGCGGTATCGCCTGTCGATGAGATATCGATGGGCATGCCTTACTCTACCGACCTTCTAATTGAGAGTATTAATCAGGGATCGATGGTCAAACAAGACCAATGAGCGATAAACCAAACTGAACACGTATTGATGTCGGCTTTTCCTATCATTTGATGCCGCAGGTTGTTTAGGGACCGGAGCAGCTTGCGGCCGAGACGGTCCCCGGGGGTTTCTTTCTCCAAGGAGAAGAAACGATTAAGCAAAAGTTGTAGCAAGATACGATCCTCTGATGTGTCGTTGGCCGTTCAAGCGGTATCGCCTGTCGATGAGATATCGATGGGCATGCCTTACTCTCCCGACTGGATTACTGAGAGTTTAATCAGGGATCGATGGTCAAACAGACCAATGAGCGATAAACCAAACTGAACACATATTGATGTCGGCATTTCCTATCATTTGTCGCAGGTTGTTTAGGGACCGGAGCAGCTTGCGACCGAGACGGTCCCCGGGGGTTTCTTTCTCTAAGGAGTGGAAACGATTAAGCAAAAGTCGTAGCAATAATCGATCACCTGATGTGTCGTTGGCCGTTCTTGCGGTATCGCCTGTCGATGAGATATCGATGGGCATGCCTTACTCTCCTGACTGTTTAATTGAGAGTTATAATCAGGGATCGATGGTCAAAAAGACCTATGAGCGATAAACCAAACTGAACACGTATTGATGTCGGCATTTCCTATCATTTGTCGCAGGTTGTTTGGGGACCGGAGCAGCTTGCGACCGAGACGGTCCCTTCCCGAAAGATGGTGAACCGAGTCGTCTGGCGTAAAAACCGGACGACTCGAAAGGGCTTGACCCTTTCAAGTGAGCGATAATCACATTCTACGCTCAGTTCGACAGCTACAAGGCAATCACTCGCTAAGTTCAGAGCTAATACATGCAACACGCCGGCATTGTTTCCACCGACGCATGGATTCAAGACTGGTGCACTTATTAGTTAAACCGTTCGCCTCCGGGTGTTTCGAGTTCAAGTCTGGATGAGGATTGATCTTGCTGGTAATAGCTTGAGCCCCTGAATAAGGGGTCGAAGCGTACATCTTGAGACCATGTACAACATATTACCAAATCGGCACCATGGGTTCGGGTGCAAGTGATGTAACCGTGAAAGATGTTGAGCAGCCCAACATCGGTTTACACACGCATAATAGGAAGGCAGCGCTGTCGACTGGTCAGTCGTGTAAGAAGTGTGCATTATCGATCACAAATATATTGGTGATCTGTAGGTTGCGCATACACCATGCCCGGTGTAAAGTGCCGTGGTCCCCCCCGGGGGGCTGCATCAAACCGTTCGCCACGCGAACTACCCAATGGAACGAACTCGATGCATTTAATAAGAAGAAGAGATGATAATGAAACACGGTCGATTTAAGAGTTGAAAACGTTGAAATGCCTATAAGCAAGTCTTAAGTTGGTGGTGACCGTTACGCCCCAACAAATTGGTGCCTTACCCTACACCAAAGAGCCATTCAACATGGTTCAAGTGAGCGATAATCACATTCTACGCTCAGTTCGACAGCTGCAAGGCAATCACTCGCTAAGTTCAGAGCTAATACATGCAACATGCCGGCATTGTTTCCACCGACGCATGGATTCAAGACTGGTGCACTTATTAGTTAAACCGTTCGCCTCCGGGTGTTTCGAGTTCAAGTCTGGATGAGGATTGTTCTTGCTGGTAATAGCTTGAGCCCCTGAATAAGGGGCCGAAGCGTACATCTTGAGTAAATGTACAACATATTACCAAATCGGCACCGTGGGTTCTGGTGCAAGTGATGTAACCGTGAAAGATGTTGAGCAGCCCAACATCGGTTTACACACGCATAATAGGAAGGCAGCGCTGTCGACTGGTCAGTCGTGTAAGAAGTGTGCATTATCGATCTCCAATATATGAGCTCAGTATGACAGCCCAATTGGTAATCCTCGGGACCTCCAGAAAGGAAGCTGGATGAGGATTACCAAATCGAAAGTTGATAAGTGTAGTGGTACCACTTAGTCAACTTGTATCCCGAAAGATGGTGAACCGAGTCGTCTGGCGTAAAAACCGGACGACTCGAAAGGGCTTGACCCTTTCAAGTGAGCGATAATCACATTCTACGCTCAGTTCGACAGCTACAAGGCAATCACTCGCTATGTTCAGAGCTAATACATGCAACATGCCGGCATTGTTTCCACCGACGCATGGATTCAAGACTGGTGCACTTATTAGTTAAACCGTTCGCCTCCGGGTGTTTCGAGTTCAAGTCTGGATGAGGATTGATCTTGCTGGTAATAGCTTGAGCCCCTGAATAAGGGGTCGAAGCGTACATCTTGAGCCATGTACAACATATTACCAAATCGGCACCATGGGTTCGGGTGCAAGTGATGTAACCGTGAAAGATGTTGAGCAGCCCAACATCGGTTTACACACGCATAATAGGAAGGCAGCGCTGTCGACTGGTCAGTCGTGTAAGAAGTGTGCATTATCGATCACAAATATATTGGTGATCTGTAGGTTGCGCATACACCATGCCCGGTGTAAAGTGCCGTGGTCCCCCCCGGGGGGCTGCATCAAACCGTTCGCCACGCGAACTACCCAATGGAACGAACTCGATGCATTTAATAAGAAGAAGAGATGATAATGAAACACGGTCGATTTAAGAGTTGAAAACGTTGAAATGCCTATAAGCAAGTCTTAAGTTGGTGGTTTCGTTGTGCCCCAACAAATTGGTGCCTTACCCTACACCAAAGAGCCATTCAACATGGTTCAAGTGAGCGATAATCACGCTCTACGCTCAGTATGACAGCTGCAAGGCAATCACTCGCTAAGTTCAGAGCTAATACATGCAACACGCCGGCATTGTTTCCACCGACGCATGGATTCAAGACTGGTGCACTTATTAGTTAAACCGTTCGCCTCCGGGTGTTTCGAGTTCAAGTCTGGATGAGGATTGTTCTTGCTGGTAATAGCTTGAGCCCCTGAATAAGGGGCCGAAGCGTACATCTTGAGAGTAAATGTACAACATATTACCAAATCGGCACCGTGGGTTCTGGTGCAAGTGATGTAACCATGAAAGATGTTGAGCAGCCCAACATCGGTTTACACACGCATAAGGGGTTTATTGTTATCTGTAGGTTGCGCATACACCATACCCGGTGTAAAGTGCCGTGGTCCCCCAGGGGGCTGCATCAAAACGTTCGCCATGCGAACTACCCAATGGAACGAACTCGATGTATTGAAAGAGATGAACAATTAATAGCGAGAATAGGGGTCCGGAAGCAATTCCGCGGCCCTACGGTCGATTCAAGAGTTGAAACGTTGTACAATCGTGGATAGCACCTAGTGCTAATATGGTGAGAGATAATGTGTGAGGAAATTTAGTTTCCTAAAGTTTAGTTAGTGGTTTCCGTTGTGCCCTAACAAACTTAAAGTTGGTGGTGACCGTTACACCCCAACAAATTGGTGCCTTACCCAACACCAAAGAGCCATTCCATATGGTTCTAGAGAGAGAGAGTTGTGTGGAAATTTATTTCCCACTAAGCGAGTGTGTGTCTGTAGTGGAACGAATTCTGGTTGATCCTACCAGTAATATACGCTTGTCTCAAAGGTTAAGCCATGCATGTCTAAGTACAAACATAAATGAATGTGAAACCGCATAAGGCTCAGTATAACAGCTATAATTCACAAGATCATCCTACCACTAGTTACTTGGATAACTGTGGAAAATCCAGAGCTAATACATGCAACATGCCGGGACTGTTGCCCTCGCGGGTAGCTGAACTGGTGCACTTATTAGTTAAACCAATCGCCTCCGGGCGGCTTGAGTTGAAGTCTGGATAAGGACGCAGATCGTATGGTCGCTTGTCGACTGACGACAGATCTTTCAAATGTCTGCCCTATCAACCATTGATGGTAGTGTAGAGGACTACCATGGTTGCGACGGGTAACGGGGAATCAGGGTTCGATTCCGGAGAGGGAGCCTGAGAAATGGCTACCACATCCAAGGAAGGCAGCAGGCGCGTAAATTACCCAATCCCAGTACGGGGAGGTAGTGACGAGAAATAACAATATGGACCTCTCTAACGATGGTCCATAATTGGAATGAGTTGAGTATAAATCCTTCAACAAGGATCAAGTGGAGGGCAAGTCTGGTGCCAGCAGCCGCGGTAATTCCAGCTCCACTAGCGTATATTAAAGTTGTTGCGGTTAAAACGTTCGAAGTTGATTGCCCGTCCAGACACGTGACCGCCACGGGCGCCCGGTTACACGCCGGGGCCGTTCGTGCGCGCGCTCACGGCTGCGACTCTCAATGGTGTACTTGGGCGTTACTCTGTGAACGAGTACCGTGCTACCGGTTAACTCCGGCACGGGCTCCTCATGGTGCTCAAGATACTCACATTTACCTTGAACAAATTAGAGTGCTCAAAGCAGGCTAAGACAAAGCGTCCGGCCCCCCCGTGGGGTTGGCGTTGGCCGAGAATAATCTTGCATGGAATAATGGAATATGACCTCGGTTTATACGATTTCGTTGGTTTGTCAGAAACCTAGAGGTAATGATTAACAGAAGTAGTTGGGGGCATTGGTATTACGGCGCGAGAGGTGAAATTCGTAGACCGTCGTAGGACCAACTGAAGCGAAAGCGTTTGCCATGGATGCTTTCTTTAATCAAGAACGAAAGTTAGAGGATCGAAGGCGATTAGATACCGCCCTAGTTCTAACCGTAAACGATGCCAATTAGCAATTGGGAGACGCTACCCCTATTCGGTGCTCTCAGTCGCTTCCGGGAAACCAAAATCGGGTTCCGGGGGAAGTATGGTTGCAAAGTTGAAACTTAAAGGAATTGACGGAAGGGCACCACAAGAAGTGGAGCTTGCGGCTTAATTTGACTCAACACGGGAAAATTTACCAGGTCCAAACTTATCGAGGTAAGACAGATTGATAGCTCTTTCTCAAATTTAAGGGTAGTGGTGCATGGCCGTTCTTAGTTCGTGGAATGATTTGTCTGGTTAATTCCGATAACGAACGTGACTCAAACATGCTAACTAGAACGCTGTCAGCAGTGCGCCTCCGGGCGCACCTGACGTTACAGCCGGGCGGCGCCTTCACGGGCGGTCGTCGGCTACGTTTGCCCTGCTTAGCGGGACAACTTGTGTTTAGCAAGCTGAGAATGAGCGATAACAGGTCCGTGATGCCCTTAGATGTTCTGGGCTGCACGCGTGCTACAATGTGGGTCGCAGCGTGTTCTCGCCAATAGGCGCCCCCATTCCGAGAGGAACGGGAAATCACTAAAATGCCCATCTAGTCGGGATTGGGGACTGCAACGGTCCCCATGAACCTGGAATTTCTAGTAAGCACTAGTCATTAGCTAGTGCTGATTACGTCCCTGCCCTTTGTACACACCGCCCGTCGCTACTACCGATGGATTATTTAGTGAGGTTTCTGGAGGCTTACCTTCCGCGGTTCCTTCGTGAGCTGCAGCTGGCATGGCTGAAGTTGACCGAACTTGATGATTTAGAGGAAGTAAAAGTCGTAACAAGGTTTCCGTAGGTGAACCTGCGGAAGGATCATTACTGATGATCGTCCGCGAGTGACCAACCATGGGCTGCCTTCGGTGTAGCTCGGTCGCTCGCTTGCTATGTGTCAGAATTTGTTGAAAGCCAACTCGTTCGTTGTACACTTTGATGGGTGACCATCACTGTGTCCCCGTGCCGAGCTAGATCTCCCCTAGCCGTAAGGCACTTGAACGCCCCTTCGACGACGAGTTGCATGTGTGTGGTATGTGTCAGAATCTGGTGAAGCTTTCTGCATGTGATGTGCCTTGTGTGGATCCGTGGCCATTGCATTGTGTCTGGTGCTTAGATACCCAGACACTTAGAACGCTTGCGCGGAAAGCAAACTCGATCGTTGTACACTTTGATGGGTGACCATCACTGTGTCTCCGTGCCGTGCTAGATCCCCCCTAGCCGTAAGGCACTTTGAACGCCCCTTCGACGACGAGTTACAAGAGTGTGGTATGTGTCATAATCTGGTGAAGCTTTCTGCATGTGATGTGCCTTGTGTGGATCCGTGGCCATTGCATTGTGTCTGGTGTGTAGGTACCCAGACACTTAGAACGCTTGCGCGGAAAGCAAACTCGATCGTTGTACACTTTGATGGGCAACCATCACTGTGTCTCCGTGCCGTGCTAGATCTCCCCTAGCCGTAAGGCACTTTGAACGCCCCTTCGACGACGAGTTACAAGAGTGTGGTATGTGTCATAATCTGGTGAAGCTTTCTGCATGTGATGTGCCTTGTGTGGATCCGTGGCCATTGCATTGTGTCTGGTGTGTAGGTACCCAGACACTTAAGCAAACTCGATCGTTGTACACTGTGATGGGCGAGCATCACTGTGTCTCCGTGCCGTGTAAGAGCTCCCCTGGCCATCAGGCACTTGAAAGGTCCTTCGACGACGAGTTACAATAGTGGTGTGTTAGATACGTCAGGTGATGGTATCTACTGTTGTGCAATACGTATCCGGCCACGGCACGGAACGAACGGGAACTGTGGTGCAGACATACAAAGAGTTAAGCCTACTAGTCATTAACTCTAAGGACGGGGCCATGGGGCGGTACGCAAAGGATACGGATGAGCGAGTATGCAGGCCCAATACTCAATAGCTCGATCCGATCCAAGCACATGAGTTGACTGCGGCGCCAGGTTAACCAATGTGCTAGATTCTATTTGGCCAGTAGAATCTTGTGTCTTAAGCGATTTGATACCAAGACACCAGAACGAAAGTTAGTTGAAGAGTTATTAAACTCTTATGAAGTATGGTTGTGCAATCACAACTTATGACTTTAACCTATAAAGTGGATATGGACTTGCAATTATAACATGGAATCTCTACACACCCCATGAGCTCGATCCAATCCACGCACACGAGTTGCCTGAGTAGCGACAGGTATACCGATGTGCAATACGTATCCGGCCACGGCACGGAACGAACGGGAACTGTGGTGCAGACATACAAAGAGTTAAGCCTACTAGTCATTAACTCTAAGGACGGGGCCATGGGGCGGTACGCAAAGGATACGGATGAGCGAGTATGCAGGCCCAATACTCAATAGCTCGATCCGATCCAAGCACATGAGTTGACTGCGGCGCCAGGTTAACCAATGTGCTAGATTCTATTTGGCCAGTAGAATCTTGTGTCTTACGCGATTTGATACCAAGACACCAGAACGAAAGTTAGTTGAAGAGTGATTAAACTCTTATGAAGAATGGTTGTGCAATCACAACTTATGACTTTAACCTATAAAGTGGATATGGACTATCAATTATAACATGGGGCACACACCATGTTCTCGATCCAATCCACGCACACGAGTTGCCTGAGTAGCGACAGGTATACCGATGTGCAATACGTATCCGGCCATAGGCACGGAACGAACAGGAACTGTGGTGCAGACATACAAGGGCCATGGGGCGGTACGCAAAGGATACGGATGAGCGAGTATGCAGGCCCAATACTCAATAGCTCGATCCGATCCAAGCACATGAGTTGACTGCGGCGTCAGGTTAACCGATGTGCTAAGAGAGTTGTTCCTGGGCCTTCAAAGTGACTTCAAAACTATCTTAGCGAATGGTGGCCATGGGCGTAGACATGAGCCACAAGTCACAAGGCCTGGGACTATTGGGTAATAAAGACAACTTAGTCAGAAAGTTAGTCTTTGGACGTACCACCGGGATTGTGTTACATTGGGAACCTTACTATAAAACCCTAGGCAGGGGATCACTCGGCTCATGGATCGATGAAGACCGCAGCTAAATGCGCGTCACAATGTGAACTGCAGGACACATGAACACCGATAAGTTGAACGCATATTGCGCGTCGGACGATTAAACCCGGCCGATGCACACATTCTTGAGTGCCTATCAATTCCTTGATATACAACAAACCAAACTTCAGGGTGGAGCGTGCCACAATAGAACACTATGGCGAGCAGCCCGTCTAGTGTCGTGGGGGAAACACGCTTCCACACTGTGCATAATGGCGTGCTCGGGACCTTTGTTGGGACCGCAGGGCGCTGAAAGTAAAGGGGTGAACCGCATAAATCGCACGCACGTAAACGCGCACACACACAAATAGAGTGAGACGTATCGTAGGATACCGCTAAGAGTACGTTGTGAAACATGGGGAAATTCAATCGAAAACCTCTTTGATGT
>NW_026045163.1:252500-277500 GCF_943734845.2 Anopheles funestus
ATGAAAGAAACCGTGGCCGGAGAGAATTTGCGCGAGATGGAAGGTCATCTCTCCGTGCCGCCGGTTCTTCCATGCCGCCAAGTTCGGGATAACTCGGTGTGCCCACCGTGTGTAGCGGCTTTCTGGTTCCAGCTGGTCCCACTGCCGCTGCCACTCTGCGATTGTGTTTATTCGCTCCTCGATGCGCAGCTCCCGCAAACTCGCTCCCGTCGCCCGGTGTCGCTGGTAACAACGAGCGTCCTCCGTCACCTGCAGCACGATGGGGATGACGCTGGCAAGGACCGTTGCCACCTCGTTCCTCACCGTAACGAAAGTGCGGGCCACCGGCCGTGCGTAAAGGCCCTGCACCCGGTTCAGCTGCCTGCGACACGCCCGAAGCTGGACCGCTTCATGCCAAATCGGCGCAGCATAGCGGAGAGTAGAGTCCACCACCGATGACAACAACCGTCGCTTCGCACACTTAGGTCCGCCATGGTTACGAAGCAACCTGGAGATGGCCTGCGCCACACGGAGCGCCTTCGACGTGGCCTGCTCAACGTGTGGCCTCCACGACAAGTGATCCTCAAGAATGACCCCGAGGTACTTGAGCGTGCGGGTCGGCATCTTCTCCACTCCGTCGATCGTCACTGGAACGCGGGTGCGTTCTCTCCGCATTGTGGAAACAATGACCAGCTCGGTCTTGGCCGGAGCAAGCTCCAGGTGGTGTTGCGCCATCCACAAGCTGATCATTCCTATCGCCGTTTCAGCTAACCGCGTCGCCGCCTCCGGTGTCGTCCCGCTCGCCAGCACCACGACGTCGTCGGCAAAACCGATCACCTCAGCGCCCTCAGGTAGCGCCAGCCGAAGCACGCCGTCGTACATGGCGTTCCACAGAGTCGGGCCCAGGATTGAGCCCTGTGGAACGCCTGCCGTGACCGTTCGCCGCACTGGTCCCTCGCTGGTTTCATACACCAGCCTCCTCTCAGAGAAGTAGCTGCGCAACATTCTCTGGAGGGCTACCGGAACTTGCAGCTTCTGCAGGGCAGCCGCGATCGCCTCCCAACTGGCGGAGTTGAAGGCGTTCCTGACATCCAGTGCTGCCACCACCAGACATCGAGGATCCCGCTGGTTGGTGCGATGGAACGTCCTCGCGTGCTGCCCCCTCTCGATCACCCGTTCGATGGCCTGTATCGTGGAACGGCCGCGCCGGAACCCGTACTGCCTTGGCGACAGTCGCGGAGCATCGCTGTTCTCCAAGTGGTCATTCAGTCGATCCAGGATCACCCGCTCGAACCCCTTGGCGACTGCTCCTAGCATGAGCAGCGGACGATATGATGACGGGTCGCCCGGCTGCTTGCCCGGCTTCGCAATCAGCACAAGTCGAGCCTCCTTCCACGCCGCAGGAAACTCGCCTCGCTCGAGCAGCTGGTTGTACACGTCCACGAAGACCTCCGGGTGCTTCCGCATCGCTGCCTTCACCGCAGTGTTCGGGATGCCGTCCAACCCTGGCGCCTTGGACGACGCCATCCGCTCAGCCAGCAGCAGGACCTCCGAGCTCGTGACCGGCCTCAGAGCGACGTGTGAGGCGGTGCTCGCTTCGATGTCCGGCCACTCGAACGCTGGATGCTCCGGGAACAAGGCGTCGACGATCGGACCAAGAACAGCTCGGTCCGTTTCCGGTGGCGCCCGGCCGCGAAGCTTCGCTCGCACAACCTTGTACCCGAGACCGAACACCTCAGCCTCGACGCCGTCAATCAGCTCCTGAAGGCTGCTCTCCTTGCTGTTCTGGATACTGGCCTGCAGCAAACGACGGCAATCCTGCAGTCCGGCAGACGTCACAGCACGCTCCGACGGTTGAGCCCGACGATGGGCTGCCTCCGCTGCTTCGCACTCTTCCCTCAAGCGCTCGATGTCCGGAGACCACCAGTACACCTGGGGCTTGCGGTGGAAGGTAGCCCCGTGTACTCTCTCCATGGTCTCATCGCACGCCCGAGTGAGTCCGCCAACCAGCCCCTCCGGAGTGTCGACCTGTCCGAAGCGGCCGACTGTGAGGGCGATGTCGAAGCTCTTCCGGACGAACTGCATCGTCTTCCACCGAGTTCCGGCGTGCCTGGCTGTCCCGTCACTGGCTGCTGCTTGGCTTTGGTGCTGCTGGCCACGTCGCTTGTTCCGTTGACCCGGAACCTCCACATGAAACTCGATGTACTCGTGATCGCTGCCGGAGAAGCGGTTAAGCACGCGCCATGAGTCCGGCCGCACAATGGATTGGCTGGCGAAGGAGACGTCAATGACGCTTTCCCGCGCAACCCCGTTGCCCTTGAAGGTGGGCACGTTGCCACGGTTCAGCGTCTGCAGCGCCAGCTGCTCCACCACGCTTAGGAGCTCCTGCCCCTTCCGGGTAGTGCGCGCACTCCCCCACTCCTCGTTCCAGGCGTTGAAGTCCCCAGCCAGGACTGATGTTGTATGTCCCACCAGCGACACCTCCACCGCACCAAGAAACTCCTCGAAGTCTTCCGAACCACTGCTGGGCGACACGTAGCAGCTGGCGAAAGTGACTCCCGCTATCGTGGCAACCACCAATCCCGGGACGACGCTTCCCCACAGACGCTGGATGGGGTAAGCCCCCGTTGCGACGATCGCCACGCTCAACTCCTCATCAACAGCCCATCGCGGATCATCTCGAGGCGGCCGATACAGCTCACAGGCGAGCACCACCTGAACATCCAGCTCGCGAGCCGTCTGCATCAGCAGGTCCTGAGCTGTCCTGCTCCGCCCAAGGTTGATCTGCAGCACCTTTAGCGCCGGCACGTCAGATGACCGACCGGATGCGGGCCGCTGCACACGGCACAGCACACCTCCGCCGTGCAGCTCTTCGCCTGATGATCTGGCTTCCCGCATCGAATGCAGCTGGCCGAGCGATCGACCTCGCTCGTGCACGCTGCCCGGACGTGTCCCATCTCCAGACACTTGTAACAACGTTGCTGCCGCGTCTGCATTGGAGCCACCTTCCGGATCAGGCAGGACGTGTACTTGATTTTGACAAACTTCCCGTCCAGCTCCTCTGCCGCCTTCGTTGTCACCCGAGCTATCGCCACCTTCGTGCCGTCCCACGCTGGTCGCAGCCGAACCGAAGTCTCCTCCACGGTGTGCTGGCATAGCTCGGAGAGTGCCTTCGCCACGTGTGACTCCTCCGCTAAAGGGTCGACCGCGTCCATCCGGATGTCGACCGTGGGAGTCACCAAGCGTGCTGATGCCGGCAGTTCCGCCTTCGCGCACACTTCTTTAATGCACTGCAGCACCTCTGCAGCGTTCGCGCTCTCCTTCAGCTCCATGACAAGTCGGGAGCGTGTGGTGCGTCGTCCGACTCCGAGGGCCTCTGCATGCTTCTCCATCTCTGGAGCCCCACGCACAACCTGGTAAACCTCGGTCCAGGTTTGTCCCTCAGCTGGAGCGATCTCAATTGCGTCCGGCTTAGTCTTTCGCTGCCGTTGACGCCTTCCGCCTCGTCGTGTTGCAGGCTGGCTACGCCAAGCCTGTTGCCCCTGCTGTTGTTGGGGCTGCTGTGACGATGGTCCTGCAACCGCCTGTCGCTGGACCTTCGCCCGTTGTTGTTGCAGCTGCGGCCACTGCTGCTGCTGCTGCTGCTGCTGCATGCTCGCTGATTGACGTGCCGGCTTACGGCGCACCACCTCAGTCCAGGAGCCGCCATCCTGGTCCGGAGACGGCTCCACCATAGCCGTCACCGCAACCTGCTGTCGCTGCCGCTGCTGCTGCTGCCCACGCTGCTGCTCACTCTGCTGCTGCTCCATCCGACGCCGTGGCATTGGGGTCGGCGAATAAGCCACAGAGGCGCGTATCGGCTCGCCCAGCTGCTGCTGACCTCCGACCACCTGCAAAATGAGCTCATTAAGCGCGTCACGCTCGCGCCGATGAGCCTCACGATCCAGCCGTTGTGCCTCTCGAAGTGCGGCGATTTCCGCCGCCGCTATTTCCTCCCGACGTACAGCCGCCGAGAGTGCCACCTCCGCATCGCGACGAGCATTCGCTTCTGCTGACGCCATCTGGACCCGGAAGAGGGACAGCTCCTCTTGCAGCTTGGCGAGCATGGCCCGCAGCTCCTCGTTGGTGCGACGAAGCTCGCGCATCTCCTCGTCACGTTGCGCTGCAGAACCGGTAGAGGTCGTCTCCTTGACGACCGGCATCGACGACTTCGTAAGCAGCACTCGCGGCTGCAATGAAGGACGATTCGTCGGCGCAACCCTCTCGTCCGTCGACAAGGTCCTCGACCGCAAAGACCTTGCACCGTCCATGGTGCTTGGCTTCCCCAGGTGCCAAGCAAACCCTAATGAAAAAGAATCGACTTACTTGCCTCTCCGTTGATCGACTCCGGATTGATGGCAGCAAGTAGGTCTCGCCGAGACGAATCCAACGAGGTGTCGGACGTCCAAATCGGACCAGCGGTTCCGAAACGGTGCACAAATGAAAATTCCGCTCGCACACACACACACACAAAACCCAGTTCCGGGGCCGTTCACTGGATCGCCCCCCCTGGTACGGCAAAAGCTGGCTCTCGCGAAGACGATTCCAGGGAGGTGTCGCACGTCCGGATCCGACGAAAACTGACGAAGTGGTGCACGATTTGGCCACCGATTTTCACACACACACGGTCGAATATGTCCCGCACTCTGGCCACCGCACTATGGGCCCGATTGACCCGTTGAAGACACGTATCGACGCGTCTTGCCGAGACGCTTCGAACGAAGTGCTACCCGTCCCAATCGGTCCACTTTTCACGAAGTTGTGCAATAAAATGTTTTTCCGCACTAACACTACTGCACTCGCACACTAACACCACCAAACGGATTTTTCCAAATAGCAGAACTCAGCCGTTTATGGACCGATCCTGGCGATCCACGGATCGATCGACGCGCCCGACCGAGCCCTATCCGATGGTGGGTGGATCGAGGGGGTGGTGGGAGGAAACTGGCCTCCAAAAACCCGAAAAACCCCCTTTTTTCCGCCTTTTCGCTGGTTTCCAGGCTGTTTCCGGTCCGATCGACTGCCGGAAAATTTTGGTCGATGCGTCCTCGTGTTCCGGTACTGATGGGACTCTCAAACTTACCAAAAATCAGCGTTTGACTCGTCTAAAAATTGATCTTCCGATCCGCTCAATGGATCGCCTCCGAAACAACGGCAACAGCTGCGTCTCGTCGGCGCATTTGCAACGAGGTGCCGGACTTCGAAATCGGACCAGCGGTTCCGAAACGGTGCACAAATGAAAATTCCGCTCGCACACACGCACACACAAAACCCAGTTCCGGGGTCGTTCACTGGATCGCCCCCCCTGGTACGGCAAGAGCTGGCTCTCGCGAAGACGATTCCAGGGAGGTGTCGCACGTCCGGATCCGACGAAAACTGACGGAGTGGTGCACGATTTGGCCACCGATTTTCACACACACACGGTCAAAATGTCCGGCACTCTGGCCACCGCACTATGGGCCCGATTGACCCGTTGAAGGCACGTATCGACGCGTCTTGCCGAGACGCGTCCAACGAAGTGCTAAACGTCGAAATCGGTCCACTTTTCACGAAGTTGTGCAATAAAAATGTTTTCGCACTAACACTAATGCACTCGCACACTAACACCACCAAAGGATTTTTCCAGATAGCAGAACTCAGCCGTTTATGGACCGATCCTGGCGATCCACGGATCGATCGACGCGCCCGGCCAAGCCCTATCCGATGGTGGGTGGATCGAGGGGGTGGTGGGAGGAAACTGGCCTCCAAAAACCCGAAAAACCCCCTTTTTTTCGCCTTTTCGCTGGTTTCCGGGCTAATTCCGGTCCGATCGGCCTGCGGCCAATTTTCCCGGGTGAGTCCCGATGGGCCACTCCTGTTACGATGATTAAACCCGCGCCAGGTTGCAGGGTTGATTTTAGAAAAATCAAAAACCGGGCCGGAAAAAACTCCCTGGTTTTTGGGAGTAGCGGGGGGGGACTTGGCACACGGGTAGAGGACCCCAATCGAGGGCCGGATGCCAAAATCCTAGTGGCCAGGTGGCCAACCGACCGAGTTATTAAATTTCAAAAATTTAATAACTAATTAAATAATATTGGCCTTCCACTTTGCCAAATCTTCAAGATGTCGCCCGAAAACACGTGGTGGATTTTACACGCACTTTTTGAAACCGGAAACGCGAAAAACCTCCAACTTTGGGCGCTAATATCTCCGTTGTTTTTCAACGCACAGAAACGGCAGACCACTTCATCGAATCGGGACGTTCTCACTCAACGTTTTACAATGTTTTTAAATCGATTCGCACACTTTTAGAGGGCAATACCAACCGGATACTAAAAAACACTAGTTTTTTGGGCACCACTTCCGGTGGCATACACACACACGCACAAACTTTACACCGTTGGATGCGTCTTATTAATACGCGTCTTTTGATGTTTCATTTTTGAAAATCCGTCAAGAATTGACGAAGTTATTCACGAAAAACTGGTCCCCGGAAAATCCCATACAAATTGTATGGCCGGAAATGAAACCGGAAACGCGAAAAACCTCCAACTTTGGGCGCTAATATCTCCGTTGTTTTTCAACGCACAGAAACGGCAGACCACTTCATCGAATCGGGACGTTCTCACTCAACGTTTTACAATGTTTTTGAATCGATTCGCTCACTTTTAGAGGGCAATACCAACCGGACACTAAAAAACACTAGTTTTTTGGGCACCACTTCCGGTGGCATACACACACACGCACAAACTTAACACCGTTGGATGCGTCTTTTTAATACGCGTCTTTTGATGTTTCACTTTTGAAAATCCGTTAAGAATTGACGAAGTTATTCACGAAAAACTGGTCCCCGGAAGATCTCATACAAATCGTATGGCGAGAGTCAAAACCGGAAACGCGAAAAACCTCCAACTTTGGGCGCTTATATCTCCGTTGTTTTTCAACGCACAGAAACGGCAGACCACTTCATCGAATCGGGATAATCTCACTTAATGTTCTGCAATATTTTTCAACCGATTCGCGCACTTTTAGAGGATAATACTAACCGGACACTAGAAAACACTGGTTTTCCCCTCCTGAGGGGGAGGGGGTGGATATGGGAGGGGCGGGGGGGTGACTATCCGGTGCTCCACTCCGAGACCTATCCACCGATACCCCGGACGTCCCTCTAGCCCGAGGGGTTACCGAGATATCCCACTTTAAAGGATTTGTCCGGAAGTTTGATAACTCGGTGTTGGAGTTCGATAACAGTTATCGAACTACTTATCAAACTTTTTCAATCCTCTATAGCTCCGGAACCACTTGTCCGATCCGGGCGTCCGACGGCTCCCCGGAAAGGAAATTTTGTCCTCTTTTGAAATATTTCAAGGTTGAAATATTTCATGAAATATTTCGTGAAATATTTCACGTTTTCCTCAAAAACGCTCGTATCGATATGGTTCGAGTGGGGGGGGCTGGGGAATACTCTTCCGAACAACACCAGCGCCACCTGTGGGCAAATCTCGAACTAATTTGCTTTAAACGCACTTTTTGCAAATTCACACGGGAGCGCTCCAAAAACACGTCCGTTCACTTCGGAGGTTTCGCTCAGACTACAGGGATAACTGGCTTGTGGCCGCCAAGCGTTCATAGCGACGTGGCTTTTTGATCCTTCGATGTCGGCTCTTCCTATCATTGTAAAGCAAAATTTACCAAGCGTAGGATTGTTCACCCTTTCAAGGGAACGTGAGCTGGGTTTAGACCGTCGTGAGACAGGTTAGTTTTACCCTACTGGTGTGCATTGTTTGTCGCTATCTTAACGGAATTCCTGTGCAGTACGAGAGGAACCACAGGTACGGACCACTGGCTCAATACTAGTTCGAACGGACTATGGTATGACGCTACGTCCGCTGGATTATGCCTGAACGCCTCTAAGGTCGTATCCAATCCGAGCTGATAGCGCTTCTTATACCCATTAGGTGGTCGTAAGCTAGCGGGCCTAACAACCCTCCGAGAACCGTCCGTGCTGTCCATTGGCACACTGGCGTCTCATCCCCGCTTACTACTAGGCCGCAAAGGGCGGGTTCGCGCTGCACGTGTTAGTACCATACATGTTGGGAACACCGGTGGACGAGCTTGCCGACTGTGGATAGCACTAGTTTCGACACCTACGACCGCCCGCAAACGACGGGACTACAGGCTGGGAGCTTCAAGTTGTAGAGATGCGTTCGCATCGATCCTCTCAGGCGACCCATGCTTGGTGGTTAGTGCTTGCGCGTGCGCGCCCCGTGTGTGCTGGAATTGGCCAACCAGTGCACATTGGTGGTGCGTACCGTGACTTGCACCATGTGACGAGAGTGTTGAAGAACACTGTGTGGTGACTCTATGCCTATGTGATGGGGTGCTTGTAACACACGACCGAACCGACGGCTCGTTGGATGGTCACGACAGTGTGGTGCAGGTGCGCCCATGTGTAACGAATACATTGAGTGCCGTTGGAGGTTAGCGGTTGGTCGGTTGCATGCTACAACTTCGCGTTGTACATGGGCTGGCCGCTGCGCTTCCTTCGGGTTGCCACTTGATGTTGATAGGGTTGATGTATTGTGTTCGTTGACTTTTGGTTCATTCCAAAAGTCTTCGGACTTAGATAATTTTACAAGTGTCGGCGCTCTCGGACCGAAAATAAGAAGACAACTAAGAAGAAAAAGAGAAAGAAGCTAATAGTGGAAAGTATTCTTCTTCAAAGAAGGAACAAAAATTTTACAAGTGTTGAAAAATTTCCTAAGTCCAAAAAATTTTCTAAGTCCAGAAAATTTTCTAAGTCCCACAAAATGGAACATGATGAAGAAGATACAGAAGTTGAAAATTTTTCTAAGTCCAAAAAATTTTCTAAGTCCAGAAAATTTTCTTAGTCCAAAGTGTTGGAACAATTTCCAAAGGCCCATAGGTTGCACTGAATTTTCCTAAGTTGGCCACAAGTACCCATGAGGTATCGAGAAGGTTCACCCGAAGGACATAATATGTCCCAAAGTACCGATAGAGTACCCACAAATAGCACCGAATGGGCCTAAGTTGGCCAAAAGTACCGATAGAGCACCCACAAGTAGCACTGAGTTGGCCTAAGTTGGCCAAAAGTACCGATAGAGTACCCGCAAAGAGCACCCACTTGGCCTATGTTGGCCAAAAGTACCGATAGAGTACCCACAAGTAGCACTGAGTTGGCCTAAGTTGGCCAAAAGTACCGATAGAGTACCCACAAATAGCACCCCATGGGCCTAAGTTGGCCAAAAGTACCGATAGAGTACCCACAAGTAGCACCCAATTGGCCTAAGTTGGCCAAAAGTACCGATAGAGTACCCATAAGCAGCACCCAATTGGCCTAAGTTGGCCAAAAGTACCGATAGAGTACCCACAAATAGCACCGAATTGGCCTAAGTTGGCCAAAAGTACCGATAGAGTACCCACAAATAGCACCGAATGGGCCTAAGTTGGCCAAAAGTACCGATAGAGCACCCACAAATAGCACCGCGTTGGCCTAAGTTGGCCAAAAGTACCGATAGAGTACCCACAAGTAGCACTGAGTTGGCCTAAGTTGGCCAAAAGTACTGATAGAGTACCCACAAATAGCACCGAATGGGCCTAACATGGCCAAAAGTACCGATAGAGTACCCACAAATAGCACCGAATGGGCCTAACATGGCCAAAAGTACCGATAGAGCACCCACATATAGCACCCCATTGGCCTAAGTTGGCCAAAAGTACCGATAGAGTACCCACAAAGAGCACCCAATTGGCCTAAGTTGGCCAAAAGTACCGCCAAGTAGCACCATAGAGGCCCGAGTAGAGCGAAATGTGGGCCAAATTGAACATTTGAAAATTTTTACAAGTCCAGAAAATTTTCTAAGTCCAGAAAATTTTCTAAGTCCAAAGAGTTGGACAAATTTCCTTAGGCCCAAAGGTTGCACTGAATGTTCCTAAGTTGGCCATCAGTACCCATGAAGTATAGCGAAGGTTCACCCGAAAGACACAATACGCCCTAAAGTACCCACAGAGTACCCACAAGTTGCACCCAATTGGCCTAAGTTGGCCAGAAGTACCGACAAGTACCACCATAGAAGCCCGAGTAGAGCGAAATGTGGGCCAAAGTACCGAGTAGTTGCCACAAATGCCCAAATGGATACCAAAATGTGGTACCAAGTACCTAACTGTTGCAACAAATGCTAGCTTTCTGAGCAAAAGCTGTGGACCAATTTCGTAGAAGAACCGCCTAGGCGAAAAGGCAAAAATCGCCGAAGCTGGCCCGCTCGCAGAGCTCGCGGGCCAGGAGATACTCATAGGGCGATTTACTAGAGTGGGGAACTTGAGAATTTTTGTGTCCGAGACTTTGGGCAACTTCGCGGCCGCCCCCTTAAAGTAAAAGATTTTCTCTGGGTGCCTAAAATTCGCAATTCCCGCAAAGTCGGGAAGACGTTAAAGTTTTTGCCCAAAAAATGGCCATCGATTTAAGGTGATTTTCCAATAAGAAAATGCTTCCTATTTTGAATTTTTTCGAATATTTCCTAAACTAAGCGTCGGAGCACATGGCCGTGGAGGAACTTTTGGTAGCTTTTGGCAAGGGCTATCGGATGAAATAATAAGAAAGGCCATCAGAGCGATATTGGATTAATGCGGGCTCATAAACGCACCTGAGAAGTGAAAATTGGTACCTTGCACGCAGGATGCAAGAAATGCTTGAGTGTTAACCATCATCGGTACCAAGTACCTAGGTTATATCGAGTGCGTAGATGGAAGTCGGTACCAAAGGGAAACCTTCCTAGGCTAGGTGCACGCAAGTGAGTATGGATCGATCAGTAGAAAGATGGGAAGCCATAGGAAACCTTCCTAGGCTAGGTGCACGCAAGTGAGTATGGATCGATCAGTAGAAAGATGGGAAGCCATAGGAAACCTTCCTAGGCTAGGTGCACGCAAGTGAGTATGGATCGATCAGTAGAAAGATGGGAAGCCCAAGGAAACCTTCCTAGGCTAGGTGCACGCAAGTGAGTATGGATCGATCAGTAGAAAGATGGGAAGCCCAAGGAAACCTTCCTAGGCTAGGTGCACGCAAGTGAGTATGGATCGATCAGTAGAAAGATGGGAAGCCATAGGAAACCTTCCTAGGCTAGGTGCACGCAAGTGAGTATGGATCGATCAGTAGAAAGATGGGAAGCCCAAGGAAACCTTCCTAGGCTAGGTGCACGCAAGTGAGTATGGATCGATCAGTAGAAAGATGGGAAGCCCAAGGAAACCTTCCTAGGCTAGGTGCACGCAAGTGAGTATGGATCGATCAGTAGAAAGATGGGAAGCCATAGGAAACCTTCCTAGGCTAGGTGCACGCAAGTGAGTATGGATCGATCAGTAGAAAGATGGGAAGCCCAAGGAAACCTTCCTAGGCTAGGTGCACGCAAGTGAGTATGGATCGATCAGTAGAAAGATGGGAAGCCCAAGGAAACCTTCCTAGGCTAGGTGCACGCAAGTGAGTATGGATCGATCAGTAGAAAGATGGGAAGCCATAGGAAACCTTCCTAGGCTAGGTGCACGCAAGTGAGTATGGATCGATCAGTAGAAAGATGGGAAGCCCAAGGAAACCTTCCTAGGCTAGGTGCACGCAAGTGAGTATGGATCGATCAGTAGAAAGATGGGAAGCCCAAGGAAACCTTCCTAGGCTAGGTGCACGCAAGTGAGTATGGATCGATCAGTAGAAAGATGGGAAGCCATAGGAAACCTTCCTAGGCTAGGTGCACGCAAGTGAGTATGGATCGATCAGTAGAAAGATGGGAAGCCCAGTACCAAATGCCCTAGTGAAGACCGTAAACGAATATCATGAACCGAGAAGGAGCACCAAATGCCCTAGTGAAGACCGTAAACGAATATCATGAACCGATAAGGAGCACCAAATGCCCTAGTGAAGACCGTAAACGAATATCATGAACCGATAAGGAGCACCAAATGCCCTAGTGAAGACCGTAAACGAATATCATGAACCGAGAAGTAGCAACGAATGCCTGAAAAAGTACCAAGTCCACGGTATAGAGTAACGAGAGTTAACCGCCGTGATGTATGCAATGAGGGCAGCCATTGCATGGGTTCTGGACTTGGTTCGCGAATAACTTTTTTGCTAGACATCGGACAAAGTTGACGTGGAAGAACGAAATGTAGCATTTGGTGCCACCTATCCAAAACTTTTTCAAGATTGAAGATCCGATCGATACAGCCTGAGTTATAGGCAAAAGTTGGTGCAAAATTGAGCATTTTTAATGGTGAAAAATCGGTAATCCTCGAATAGCTCCTGTTGGAAGCATCGGACCACATGGTCGTGGAGGAACATATTGTAGCGTGCGGTGTCAAGTATCGACACCCAAAACCGCATGTCCGATGGACGGAAAATGACCAAGTTATAGTGAAAACTTGGTTGCACCAAATTCCCGAAGAAGTGCAACGAGAAGGTGAATGCGATGGTTGTTCGTCGAATAGCTCCGGCCACAGACATGGTAGCGATTAGTGGTGCATGGAAGAAATCTAGCCACAAGTGCCATCTACCCATGGCCAGAAGAAAGTGTGGCCATATCTTGGATACCGGCGGAGCTATGGGGCAAATATGGGCCAAAAATGGTGCAAGTTGGACCAAAAATCCGAAAAAGTACCTAGGTAAATGCGATGGTTGTTCGTCGAATAGCTCCGGCCACAGACATGGTAGCGATTAGTGGTGCATGGAAGAAATCTAGCCACAAGTGCCATCTACCCATGGCCAGAAGAAAGTGTGGCGCTATCTTGGATACCGGCGGAGCTATGGGGCAAATATGGGCCAAAAATGGTGAAGTTGGACCAAAAATCCGACCAAGTGCGCGAGGCGCTTTCGTGAATAGCTCCGGCCACAGACATGGTAGCGATTAGTGGTGCATGGAAGAAATCTAGCCACAAGTGCCATCTAGCCATGGCCAGAAGAAAGTGTGGCCATATCTTGGATACCGGCGGAGCTATGGGGCAAATATGGGCCAAAAATGGTGCAAGTTGGACCAAAAATCCGAAAAAGTACCTAGGTAAATGCGATGGTTGTTCGTCGAATAGCTCCGGCCACAGACATGGTAGCGATTAGTGGTGCATGGAAGAAATCTAGCCACAAGTGCCATCTACCCATGGTCAGAAGAAAGTGTGGCGCTATCTTGGATACCGGCGGAGCTATGGGGCAAATATGGGCCAAAAATGGTGAAGTTGGACCAAAAATCCGACCAAGTGCGCGAGGCGCTTTCGTGAATAGCTCCGGCCACAGACATGGTAGCGATTAGTGGTGCATGGAAGAAATCTAGCCACAAGTGCCATCTACCCATGGCCAGAAGAAAGTGTGGCCATATCTTGGATACCGGCGGAGCTATGGGGCAAATATGGGCCAAAAATGGGTAAAATTGTACGGTCCAAAGCCAAGGGTAAATTTTTTTATTCCTCTAATAACTTCTAGCACAGACATTGAATCGGTTGGTGATGTATGGATGAAATGTAGCAAACAGTTGGAACTACCCATAAAATCTTAAAGATTGACGATCCAATGTATAGAACCGGAGTAATGTGCGATACTTGGTGAAAAATCGAGTGAAAAATTAGCTATAAACTGTTTTTGGCCCATAACTCGAATACTAGACATCGGAAGGGGGGGTCGTAGAACGATTTTTTGTTGCCCTATCGATTCCCTATCGAACGAGCAAAAGTTGTTTTTTTGACCAAAAAGGACCCCTTCTCTAGTAAAATTGGCCTGATTTTACTAGTCCCCGGTACCCGTACAGGCAAAATGAGCAAAATGCTCAAGTATGAATGGTTTTTGGCTAATAACTCGAATACTAGACGTCGCAGGGGGGTGTCGTGGAACAATTTTTGGTAGCCCTTGAAATTATCTATCGAATGACATATACTTGATTTTTGGCCAAAAAGTTCCCTAGACTAGTAAAAATCGCATCATTTTACTAGAGTCGGGTACCCTGGACGAAAAACCGCTATAGTTGCGGTTTTTGGCTAATAACTCTAATACTAGACGTCGGAGGGGGGTGTCGTGGAACAATTTTTGGTAGCCCTTGAAATTATCTATCGAATGACATATACTTGATTTTTGGCCAAAAAGTTCCCTAGACTAGTAAAAATCGCATCATTTTACTAGAGTCGGGTACCCTGGACGAAAAACCGCTTAAGTTGCGGTTTTTGGCTAATAACTCGAATACTAGACGTCGCAGGGGGGTGTCGTGGAACAATTTTTGGTAGCCCTTGAAATTATCTATCGAATGACATATACTTGATTTTTGGCCAAAAAGTTCCCTAGACTAGTAAAAATCGCATCATTTTACTAGAGTCGGGTACCCTGGACGAAAAACCGCTTAAGTTGCGGTTTTTGGCTAATAACTCGAATACTAGACGTCGCAGGGGGGTGTCGTGGAACAATTTTTGGTAGCCCTTGAAATTATCTATCGAATGACATATACTTGATTTTTGGCCAAAAAGTTCCCTAGACTAGTAAAAATCGCATCATTTTACTAGAGTCGGGTACCCTGGACGAAAAACCGCTTAAGTTGCGGTTTTTGGCTAATAACTCGAATACTAGACGTCGCAGGGGGGTGTCGTGGAACAATTTTTGGTAGCCCTTGAAATTATCTATCGAATGACATATACTTGATTTTTTGACCAAAAAGTTCCTAGACTAGTAAAAATCGCATCATTTTACTAGAGTCGAGTACCCTGTACGAAAAACCGCTATAGTTGCGGTTTTTGGCCAATAACTCGAATACTAGACGTCGGAGGGGGGTGCCGTAGAACAATTTTTTGTAGCCCTTGAAATTACCTTTCGAATGATATATAGTGGTTTTTTGGTCAAACAGTGACCCCGAGACTAGTAACCCTCCATACACAAAACCGCCTAAAAAGTTTTGGTTTTGCAAAATTTTGAAAAGTGCGTCAAAAAAATTTTTTCAAAAAGTACCAAATCGTGATCAGAACTCACTATAGACCATAAAAAGTGAAATCCGATGGTCATTTGCAACACTTGGTCAATCGAGAAAAATTTCACTTTTTTACTAGAGTCGGGTACCCTGAACGAAAAATCGCTCAAGTGATGGTTTTTGGCCAATAACTCGAATACTAGACGTCGGAGGGGGGTGCCGTAGAACAATTTTTTGTAGCCCTTGAAATTACCTTTCGAATGATATATAGTGGTTTTTTGGTCAAACAGTGACCCCGAGACTAGTAACCCTCCATACACAAAACCGCCTACAAAAACTTTGTTTTGAAAAATTTTGAAAAGTTCAAAAAAATTTTTTTTTCAAAAACTACTAAAACGTGATAAGAACTTACTATAGACCATGAAAAGTGATATCCGATGATAATTTGCAAAAGTTGGTAACTAGTAAAAAATTTCACTTTTTTACTAGAGTCGGTGCAACGAGAAAAAAAAAGTCCGTGATGGAGAAAAATGGCACGTTTTCCACGCCTGTACGCTTTCGTTTTCTATATAGGGGGTAGGTGAGCCAGAAGCATGAATTTGACTGAGTACGTATCTTTATGAATTGGGCCCTTCTAAATCGATTGAGACTACCCCCAGGACGATCGGACGACTGCTTCTGGCTCAAAATGTGGTTTTTAGATTTTGATCGTCAATTATGAGAGAAAAAATCGATTAGAAGTAAAGATACGAAATGCTTGGTCTAAGTGGGGAAACGACTTCGGATATTTGTTGGACGTTGTCGTAGAAGGTCCGAGGACCAAGGAAAAGTGATTTCCAAGTGGATTTATGCACTATTAGTCGATGGTAAGATGTGAAATTAGTAGAACTTACCATACAGTTTGCGAAGTTGAAGCAATCGGTTGGTGAATATGGTACTGTCTGTCCAATTTGGTGGTTCGGAATGAGTGAAACGATGTTGATGATGGATAGACGTTCCGATTGCCCCCGATCGGGGAACATATAGTGGTCTTTAAGGTCCAAGTACCTATGTTTTGGTAAGCAGAACTGAGAGTTAAAGGATGAAAGTCGGCCATTCCTAATATCATCCTATCGGTGGTTCGCGAGTTGTTTGAGGACCGGAGTAGCTCGCGATGAAACGGTCCTAGGGTATTGGTTATCCATCCAAGGAAGAGTAAATGCGATCCTAGATGTGTGTCGTTGGCCGTTCTACCGGTATCGCCTATCGATGAGATATCGACGGGCATGCCTTACTCGAAAGTTGAATTCTAGGATCGATGGTCAAACAGACCTATGAGCGATAAACCAAACTGAACACGTATTGATGTCGGCTTTTCCTATCATTTGATGCCGCAGGTTGTTTAGGGACCGGAGCAGCTTGCGGCCGAGACGGTCCCCGGGGGTTTCTTTCTCCAAGGAGTGGAAACTATTAAGCAAGAGTTGTAGCAAGATACGATCCTCTGATGTGTCGTTGGCCGTTCATGCGGTATCGCCTGTCGATGAGATATCGATGGGCATGCCTTACTCTACCGACCTTCTAATTGAGAGTATTAATCAGGGATCGATGGTCAAACAAGACCAATGAGCGATAAACCAAACTGAACACGTATTGATGTCGGCTTTTCCTATCATTTGATGCCGCAGGTTGTTTAGGGACCGGAGCAGCTTGCGGCCGAGACGGTCCCCGGGGGTTTCTTTCTCCAAGGAGAAGAAACGATTAAGCAAAAGTTGTAGCAAGATACGATCCTCTGATGTGTCGTTGGCCGTTCAAGCGGTATCGCCTGTCGATGAGATATCGATGGGCATGCCTTACTCTCCCGACTGGATTACTGAGAGTTTAATCAGGGATCGATGGTCAAACAGACCAATGAGCGATAAACCAAACTGAACACATATTGATGTCGGCATTTCCTATCATTTGTCGCAGGTTGTTTAGGGACCGGAGCAGCTTGCGACCGAGACGGTCCCCGGGGGTTTCTTTCTCTAAGGAGTGGAAACGATTAAGCAAAAGTCGTAGCAATAATCGATCACCTGATGTGTCGTTGGCCGTTCTTGCGGTATCGCCTGTCGATGAGATATCGATGGGCATGCCTTACTCTCCTGACTGTTTAATTGAGAGTTATAATCAGGGATCGATGGTCAAAAAGACCTATGAGCGATAAACCAAACTGAACACGTATTGATGTCGGCATTTCCTATCATTTGTCGCAGGTTGTTTGGGGACCGGAGCAGCTTGCGACCGAGACGGTCCCTTCCCGAAAGATGGTGAACCGAGTCGTCTGGCGTAAAAACCGGACGACTCGAAAGGGCTTGACCCTTTCAAGTGAGCGATAATCACATTCTACGCTCAGTTCGACAGCTACAAGGCAATCACTCGCTAAGTTCAGAGCTAATACATGCAACACGCCGGCATTGTTTCCACCGACGCATGGATTCAAGACTGGTGCACTTATTAGTTAAACCGTTCGCCTCCGGGTGTTTCGAGTTCAAGTCTGGATGAGGATTGATCTTGCTGGTAATAGCTTGAGCCCCTGAATAAGGGGTCGAAGCGTACATCTTGAGACCATGTACAACATATTACCAAATCGGCACCATGGGTTCGGGTGCAAGTGATGTAACCGTGAAAGATGTTGAGCAGCCCAACATCGGTTTACACACGCATAATGGGAAGGCAGCGCTGTCGACTGGTCAGTCGTGTAAGAAGTGTGCATTATCGATCACAAATATATTGGTGATCTGTAGGTTGCGCATACACCATGCCCGGTGTAAAGTGCCGTGGTCCCCCCCGGGGGGCTGCATCAAACCGTTCGCCACGCGAACTACCCAATGGAACGAACTCGATGCATTTAATAAGAAGAAGAGATGATAATGAAACACGGTCGATTTAAGAGTTGAAAACGTTGAAATGCCTATAAGCAAGTCTTAAGTTGGTGGTGACCGTTACGCCCCAACAAATTGGTGCCTTACCCTACACCAAAGAGCCATTCAACATGGTTCAAGTGAGCGATAATCACATTCTACGCTCAGTTCGACAGCTGCAAGGCAATCACTCGCTATGTTCAGAGCTAATACATGCAACATGCCGGCATTGTTTCCACCGACGCATGGATTCAAGACTGGTGCACTTATTAGTTAAACCGTTCGCCTCCGGGTGTTTCGAGTTCAAGTCTGGATGAGGATTGATCTTGCTGGTAATAGCTTGAGCCCCTGAATAAGGGGCCGAAGCGTACATCTTGAGTAAATGTACAACATATTACCAAATCGGCACCGTGGGTTCTGGTGCAAGTGATGTAACCGTGAAAGATGTTGAGCAGCCCAACATCGGTTTACACACGCATAATAGGAAGGCAGCGCTGTCGACTGGTCAGTCGTGTAAGAAGTGTGCATTATCGATCTCCAATATATGAGCTCAGTATGACAGCCCAATTGGTAATCCTCGGGACCTCCAGAAAGGAAGCTGGATGAGGATTACCAAATCGAAAGTTGATAAGTGTAGTGGTACCACTTAGTCAACTTGTATCCCGAAAGATGGTGAACCGAGTCGTCTGGCGTAAAAACCGGACGACTCGAAAGGGCTTGACCCTTTCAAGTGAGCGATAATCACATTCTACGCTCAGTTCGACAGCTACAAGGCAATCACTCGCTATGTTCAGAGCTAATACATGCAACATGCCGGCATTGTTTCCACCGACGCATGGATTCAAGACTGGTGCACTTATTAGTTAAACCGTTCGCCTCCGGGTGTTTCGAGTTCAAGTCTGGATGAGGATTGATCTTGCTGGTAATAGCTTGAGCCCCTGAATAAGGGGTCGAAGCGTACATTTTGAGACCATGTACAACATATTACCAAATCGGCACCATGGGTTCGGGTGCAAGTGATGTAACCGTGAAAGATGTTGAGCAGCCCAACATCGGTTTACACACGCATAATAGGAAGGCAGCGCTGTCGACTGGTCAGTCGTGTAAGAAGTGTGCATTATCGATCACAAATATATTGGTGATCTGTAGGTTGCGCATACACCATGCCCGGTGTAAAGTGCCGTGGTCCCCCCCGGGGGGCTGCATCAAACCGTTCGCCACGCGAACTACCCAATGGAACGAACTCTATGCATTTAATAAGAAGAAGAGATGATAATGAAACACGGTCGATTTAAGAGTTGAAAACGTTGAAATGCCTATAAGCAAGTCTTAAGTTGGTGGTTTCGTTGTGCCCCAACAAATTGGTGCCTTACCCTACACCAAAGAGCCATTCAACATGGTTCAAGTGAGCGATAATCACGCTCTACGCTCAGTATGACAGCTGCAAGGCAATCACTCGCTAAGTTCAGAGCTAATACATGCAACACGCCGGCATTGTTTCCACCGACGCATGGATTCAAGACTGGTGCACTTATTAGTTAAACCGTTCGCCTCCGGGTGTTTCGAGTTCAAGTCTGGATGAGGATTGTTCTTGCTGGTAATAGCTTGAGCCCCTGAATAAGGGGCCGAAGCGTACATCTTGAGAGTAAATGTACAACATATTACCAAATCGGCACCGTGGGTTCTGGTGCAAGTGTTGTAACCATGAAAGATGTTGAGCAGCCCAACATCGGTTTACACACGCATAAGGGGTTTATTGTTATCTGTAGGTTGCGCATACACCATACCCGGTGTAAAGTGCCGTGGTCCCCCAGGGGGCTGCATCAAAACGTTCGCCATGCGAACTACCCAATGGAACGAACTCGATGTATTGAAAGAGATGAACAATTAATAGCGAGAATAGGGGCCCGGAAGCAATTCCGCGGCCCTACGGTCGATTCAAGAGTTGAAACGTTGTACAATCGTGGATAGCACCTAGTGCTAATATGGTGAGAGATAATGTGTGAGGAAATTTAGTTTCCTAAAGTTTAGTTAGTGGTTTCCGTTGTGCCCTAACAAACTTAAAGTTGGTGGTGACCGTTACACCCCAACAAATTGGTGCCTTACCCAACACCAAAGAGCCATTCCATATGGTTCTAGAGAGAGAGAGTTGTGTGGAAATTTATTTCCCACTAAGCGAGTGTGTGTCTGTAGTGGAACGAATTCTGGTTGATCCTACCAGTAATATACGCTTGTCTCAAAGGTTAAGCCATGCATGTCTAAGTACAAACATAAATGAATGTGAAACCGCATAAGGCTCAGTATAACAGCTATAATTCACAAGATCATCCTACCACTAGTTACTTGGATAACTGTGGAAAATCCAGAGCTAATACATGCAACATGCCGGGACTGTTGCCCTCGCGGGTAGCTGAACTGGTGCACTTATTAGTTAAACCAATCGCCTCCGGGCGGCTTGAGTTGAAGTCTGGATAAGGACGCAGATCGTATGGTCGCTTGTCGACTGACGACAGATCTTTCAAATGTCTGCCCTATCAACCATTGATGGTAGTGTAGAGGACTACCATGGTTGCGACGGGTAACGGGGAATCAGGGTTCGATTCCGGAGAGGGAGCCTGAGAAATGGCTACCACATCCAAGGAAGGCAGCAGGCGCGTAAATTACCCAATCCCAGTACGGGGAGGTAGTGACGAGAAATAACAATATGGACCTCTCTAACGATGGTCCATAATTGGAATGAGTTGAGTATAAATCCTTCAACAAGGATCAAGTGGAGGGCAAGTCTGGTGCCAGCAGCCGCGGTAATTCCAGCTCCACTAGCGTATATTAAAGTTGTTGCGGTTAAAACGTTCGAAGTTGATTGCCCGTCCAGACACGTGACCGCCACGGGCGCCCGGTTACACGCCGGGGCCGTTCGTGCGCGCGCTCACGGCTGCGACTCACAATGGTGTACTTGGGCGTTACTCTGTGAACGAGTACCGTGCTACCGGTTAACTCCGGCACGGGCTCCTCATGGTGCTCAAGATACTCACATTTACCTTGAACAAATTAGAGTGCTCAAAGCAGGCTAAGACAAAGCGTCCGGCCCCCCCGTGGGGTTGGCGTTGGCCGAGAATAATCTTGCATGGAATAATGGAATATGACCTCGGTTTATACGATTTCGTTGGTTTGTCAGAAACCTAGAGGTAATGATTAACAGAAGTAGTTGGGGGCATTGGTATTACGGCGCGAGAGGTGAAATTCGTAGACCGTCGTAGGACCAACTGAAGCGAAAGCGTTTGCCATGGATGCTTTCTTTAATCAAGAACGAAAGTTAGAGGATCGAAGGCGATTAGATACCGCCCTAGTTCTAACCGTAAACGATGCCAATTAGCAATTGGGAGACGCTACCCCTATTCGGTGCTCTCAGTCGCTTCCGGGAAACCAAAATCGGGTTCCGGGGGAAGTATGGTTGCAAAGTTGAAACTTAAAGGAATTGACGGAAGGGCACCACAAGAAGTGGAGCTTGCGGCTTAATTTGACTCAACACGGGAAAATTTACCAGGTCCAAACTTATCGAGGTAAGACAGATTGATAGCTCTTTCTCAAATTTAAGGGTAGTGGTGCATGGCCGTTCTTAGTTCGTGGAATGATTTGTCTGGTTAATTCCGATAACGAACGTGACTCAAACATGCTAACTAGAACGCTGTCAGCAGTGCGCCTCCGGGCGCACCTGACGTTACAGCCGGGCGGCGCCTTCACGGGCGGTCGTCGGCTACGTTTGCCCTGCTTAGCGGGACAACTTGTGTTTAGCAAGCTGAGAATGAGCGATAACAGGTCCGTGATGCCCTTAGATGTTCTGGGCTGCACGCGTGCTACAATGTGGGTCGCAGCGTGTTCTCGCCAATAGGCGCCCCCATTCCGAGAGGAACGGGAAATCACTAAAATGCCCATCTAGTCGGGATTGGGGACTGCAACGGTCCCCATGAACCTGGAATTTCTAGTAAGCACTAGTCATTAGCTAGTGCTGATTACGTCCCTGCCCTTTGTACACACCGCCCGTCGCTACTACCGATGGATTATTTAGTGAGGTTTCTGGAGGCTTACCTTCCGCGGTTCCTTCGTGAGCTGCAGCTGGCATGGCTGAAGTTGACCGAACTTGATGATTTAGAGGAAGTAAAAGTCGTAACAAGGTTTCCGTAGGTGAACCTGCGGAAGGATCATTACTGATGATCGTCCGCGAGTGACCAACCATGGGCTGCCTTCGGTGTAGCTCGGTCGCTCGCTTGCTATGTGTCAGAATTTGTTGAAAGCCAACTCGTTCGTTGTACACTTTGATGGGTGACCATCACTGTGTCCCCGTGCCGAGCTAGATCTCCCCTAGCCGTAAGGCACTTGAACGCCCCTTCGACGACGAGTTGCATGTGTGTGGTATGTGTCAGAATCTGGTGAAGCTTTCTGCATGTGATGTGCCTTGTGTGGATCCGTGGCCATTGCATTGTGTCTGGTGCTTAGATACCCAGACACTTAGAACGCTTGCGCGGAAAGCAAACTCGATCGTTGTACACTTTGATGGGTGACCATCACTGTGTCTCCGTGCCGTGCTAGATCCCCCCTAGCCGTAAGGCACTTTGAACGCCCCTTCGACGACGAGTTACAAGAGTGTGGTATGTGTCAGAATCTGGTGAAGCTTTCTGCATGTGATGTGCCTTGTGTGGATCCGTGGCCATTGCATTGTGTCTGGTGTGTAGGTACCCAGACACTTAGAACGCTTGCGCGGAAAGCAAACTCGATCGTTGTACACTTTGATGGGCAACCATCACTGTGTCTCCGTGCCGTGCTAGATCTCCCCTAGCCGTAAGGCACTTTGAACGCCCCTTCGACGACGAGTTACAAGAGTGTGGTATGTGTCAGAATCTGGTGAAGCTTTCTGCATGTGATGTGCCTTGTGTGGATCCGTGGCCATTGCATTGTGTCTGGTGTGTAGGTACCCAGACACTTAAGCAAACTCGATCGTTGTACACTGTGATGGGCGAGCATCACTGTGTCTCCGTGCCGTGTAAGAGCTCCCCTGGCCATCAGGCACTTGAAAGGTCCTTCGACGACGAGTTACAATAGTGGTGTGTTAGATACGTCAGGTGATGGTATCTACTGTTGTGCAATACGTATCCGGCCACGGCACGGAACGAACGGGAACTGTGGTGCAGACATACAAAGAGTTAAGCCTATTAGTCATTAACTCTAAGGACGGGGCCATGGGGCGGTACGCAAAGGATACGGATGAGCGAGTATGCAGGCCCAATACTCAATAGCTCGATCCGATCCAAGCACATGAGTTGACTGCGGCGCCAGGTTAACCAATGTGCTAGATTCTATTTGGCCAGTAGAATCTTGTGTCTTACGCGATTTGATACCAAGACACCAGAACGAAAGTTAGTTGAAGAGTTATTAAACTCTTATGAAGTATGGTTGTGCAATCACAACTTATGACTTTAACCTATAAAGTGGATATGGACTTGCAATTATAACATGGAATCTCTACACACCCCATGAGCTCGATCCAATCCACGCACACGAGTTGCCTGAGTAGCGACAGGTATACCGATGTGCAATACGTATCCGGCCACGGCACGGAACGAACGGGAACTGTGGTGCAGACATACAAAGAGTTAAGCCTACTAGTAATTAACTCTAAGGACGGGGCCATGGGGCGGTACGCAAAGGATACGGATGAGCGAGTATGCAGGCCCAATACTCAATAGCTCGATCCGATCCAAGCACATGAGTTGACTGCGGCGCCAGGTTAACCAATGTGCTAGATTCTATTTGGCCAGTAGAATCTTGTGTCTTACGCGATTTGATACCAAGACACCAGAACGAAAGTTAGTTGAAGAGTGATTAAACTCTTATGAAGAATGGTTGTGCAATCACAACTTATGACTTTAACCTATAAAGTGGATATGGACTATCAATTATAACATGGGGCACACACCATGTTCTCGATCCAATCCACGCACACGAGTTGCCTGAGTAGCGACAGGTATACCGATGTGCAATACGTATCCGGCCATAGGCACGGAACGAACAGGAACTGTGGTGCAGACATACAAGGGCCATGGGGCGGTACGCAAAGGATACGGATGAGCGAGTATGCAGGCCCAATACTCAATAGCTCGATCCGATCCAAGCACATGAGTTGACTGCGGCGTCAGGTTAACCGATGTGCTAAGAGAGTTGTTCCTGGGCCTTCAAAGTGACTTCAAAACTATCTTAGCGAATGGTGGCCATGGGCGTAGACATGAGCCACAAGTCACAAGGCCTGGGACTATTGGGTAATAAAGACAACTTAGTCAGAAAGTTAGTCTTTGGACGTACCACCGGGATTGTGTTACATTGGGAACCTTACTATAAAACCCTAGGCAGGGGATCACTCGGCTCATGGATCGATGAAGACCGCAGCTAAATGCGCGTCACAATGTGAACTGCAGGACACATGAACACCGATAAGTTGAACGCATATTGCGCGTCGGACGATTAAACCCGGCCGATGCACACATTCTTGAGTGCCTATCAATTCCTTGATATACAACAAACCAAACTTCAGGGTGGAGCGTGCCACAATAGAACACTATGGCGAGCAGCCCGTCTAGTGTCGTGGGGGAAACACGCTTCCACACTGTGCATAATGGCGTGCTCGGGACCTTTGTTGGGACCGCAGGGCGCTGAAAGTAAAGGGGTGAACCGCATAAATCGCACGCACGTAAACGCGCACACACACAAATAGAGTGAGACGTATCGTAGGATACCGCTAAGAGTACGTTGTGAAACATGGGGAAATTCAATCGAAAACCTCTTTGATGTCCAAGAATTCGTTGACCGTATCCGTCGTAATACTGGATCAACGTGCTTGGGGGAAAACGTCAAAGGGTTTTATAATAGTGGTGCATGATTAACCCATCGATGCCCGAGGGGAACATGTTGTCCAATACAATAGTGGTGCAGTTGGCTCGACATGCTCGGGGGGAGACATCGTGGGTCCAAGTCGACCAAGTCGACCGAGAGTTGTTGTTGAGAGATCGAATCAAAACGATGCCGAGTGGAACTCGTTGTCCTTATTGGAGTGATATTCGGACAACGTGCTCGGGGGGGCCATCGTTGATTCAAAAATGACCGTAAATTGCCCAATCCGTGTGTGTGTGTGTGTGAAGTGTT
>NW_026045163.1:282500-291683 GCF_943734845.2 Anopheles funestus
ACGACTTCGGTCCACTGTGGTTCGGCATGAGGCGCGTGACGGCTTCCGCGACCTTCATGGCCTTCGCTGCAGCCTGCTGAACGTGCGGCAACCATGACAGGTGGTCGTGCAACCAAACTCCAAGATAACGGATGGAGCGCTGGGATTGCACGACCACACCTCCGATGTTGATGCTCACGACCGGATGACGCTTCAGGGTGGAGATGAGCGTCATTTCCGTCTTCTCTGGCGCCAACGAGAGACGGTTCCGGTCCAGCCAGTCCATGATTACCGCGATGGCTCGTTCAGCAGTCGAGGAAGCGGCTTGGGGTGTCGTTGCGGGGACCAAGACGACAAGGTCATCAGCGTAGCCAATAACCTCGGCCCCCTCAGGCAACTGGACACCCAGGACCCCGTCGTACAGCACGTTCCAAAGCGTGGGTCCCAAAATGGAACCCTGTGGAACGCCCGCACTGATGTTACGCTCGACAGGGCCCTCGCTGGTGTCGATAACCAGCCGCCGGTCCTCGAAATAGCTCCTCAGTATCTGCTGCAGCGATGACGGTACCCCCTTGTCCCTCAGCGCGTTGGCGATGGCTTGCCAGGGCGCAGAGTTAAAGGCGTTGCGGATATCAAGTGCCACCACCATCAGGCAGCGCTTGTCTCGGGCGTTGGTGCGGCGAAAGGACATGGCCGTCCTGCCCGCTTCGACAACGCGCTGGATCGCACTGATGGTGGATCTGCCTCGCCGGAAACCGTACTGCCCGTCCGACAGCCGTTCCGCATCCGGTTCCTCCAGGAACTCGTTGAGGCGGTTAAGAATTAGGCGCTCCAACACCTTGCCGAGTGCGTCGAGCATGCACAGCGGCCGGTAGGAGGAGCTTTCCCCGGGAGGCTTGCCAGGCTTTGGCAGCAGTACCAGTCGTTGCCTCTTCCAGGGCGCTGGAAACGCACCCCGGTCCAGGCAGTCCTGGTACAAACGGACGAAAACCTCCGGGTACTTCCTAATGGCCGTCTTAACCGCCGCGTTGGGGATACCGTCCAGTCCAGGCGCTTTCCGGTTCGCCATCGATCCCACGATGGACAACAGCTCGCCCACGGTGACAGGGGTCAACGAAGAACTCCGCTCCTCGGTGTCGACGCTCGATGATTCAGCGTCCGGCCAGTCAACAGGCGGATGTGTCGGGAACAGATCGTTGGCTATCCGCTCCAACACGACACGCTCAGTCTCAGGTGGCACGAAGCAGCCACGAAGACGAGACATGACCACCCGATAACCGGCCCCAAACTCGTTGGTTTCCGCCTGTTGAATCAGCTCATCGAGCTGCGCTCGCTTGCTGGCCCGGACAGCCTTCTCGACGGCTCTCCTCGCCGACCGATGATGTGCAGCCACGATGCTGCGCTCCTGCAGGTCGGTGGTATGAAGCATCCGCTCGTGCACGGCCGCACACTCCTCCCGAAGACGCAAGATCTCCGGAGTCCACCAGTAGAGGTCTCGATGGGGGTCACGATGCGACATGGTGACGCGCTCCATCGTGTCGTCGCATGCATCTAGCATGGCGTCGACCATCCCCTCCTGGCTGACGGCTCGTTCCGGAAAACCGGCCGTCTGGAGTGCGGCTGCGAATGCCTCCACCGAAAACTGCGTCGTCTTCCATCTCCGGCCAGCGTGCCGAAACGTGGTGGATGACGAAGAGGACCCCTGTCCCCGCTGACGATGCTGCTGCTGTTGTCGCTGCTGTCTCCCGTTCAGGTGACGATGCTGCTGCTGCAGGTGCTGCTGCTGCTGGTGCTGCTGCTGCTGGTGCTGCTGCTGTTGTCGTCGCTGCTGGTCGAGAGTTGGAGACCCCACGGTGAAGAAAATGTACCGGTGGTCCGACGCCGTATAGTGGCACGAAGTGGTGTTCGCTGCCACCTCCCAAGTGTCTGGACGAGCAATGGATGCGCTCGCGAAAGACACATCCACGACACTGGGAGTGGCGACTCCGTTGCCCACGAACGTCGGGACCGATCCTTGGTTCAGGATCACAAGCCCAAGCTGCCGGATTGTGTCCAGCAGCTCTTCGCCGCGCCGGGTGGTACGTTGGCTACCCCACTCCTCATTCCAGGCGTTGAAATCGCCTGCCAGGACGATGCGAGGGTGGGGTTGGGCCTCCAACTCCACCGCCTCCAGAAGTTGCTCGAACTCGCCGGCGTTGAGACGTGGAGGGGCGTAACAGCTGATGAAGACCACCCCTCCAATCTGCGCAGCAGCCAACCCGGGCATGGCACAGCGCCAAACCCGCTGGATTGGAAGGTGGCCGGTTGCCACCACAGCTGCTCTCCCCGACGAATCCACCGTCCAGTTACCGCTGCCCTCTGGAGGTCGATACACCTCTGACAGCAGCAGCACGTCGACCCGCTTCGTGCGGGCTGTTTGCAGGGCCAGATCCTGAGCAGTGCGTCCACCACCCAGGTTGACCTGCATCACCCTCACTACACCCGACACTGTTGACCTTGTCGGCACGATGAGTGGCCCACTCGATGGGGCCCCTGGCAGACAATGCACTTAGCTGCCGACGTGCACTGACTAACGCGGTGGCCTACCTCGCCACACTGCAAACACTGACCCGTCCGGTCAGTTGAAGAACGGCAGTCCCGCGCCAGGTGCCCCATCAGCAGGCAACGGAAGCAGCGCTGACGGTCGAGCGGCTTCTTCGGCACTTCGCGGATGCCGCTGACACATTGGCAGAGTGTCAACTTCTGACCAATGAGACTCCGTGCCTTGGCCAGTGGGAGTCGAACACGCGCTCGCTTTGTGCCATCACGGAGCTCCCAAAGCTCGACGTGAGTGATGCCAGCCGCTGACCCCAGCTTCTCCTCAATGGCAAGCTTCACGTCACTCTCTTTGGCCAGAGAGTCGACGTTGGTGATGAGAAGCTCACCCATCTCCGTCACCACTCGTGCCTCGCCATCCTCACCTAGCGCTAGCTGGATCCGGCGAGCCAGCTCCGCGCTATCGACGTTCTTCCGCAACGGTACAAGCAGATGACCTTGCACGGTCCGGCGCCCCATGCCGATGTCTGCCCTGACGTCCTGCAGCTCCTGAGATGTACGCAGCTTCACGTACATCTCTGTCCAGGTTTTGTCCGAACCTGGGACCACCGCAATGCGGTCAGGACGCGGAGGACGCCCCTTAGACTGGGCACGATGCTGCTGATGTTGTTGCTGCTGACTCTGCTGCTGCTGCTGGCGCATCTGAGGTGGCCGGTACGGCTGGCCCACCTGCTGCGGTTGCTGCTGCTGCTGAGTCGAACGTTGCGATCGGCTCTTCCGACCGCTCACGACCGTAGCCCAGGACATCTGCTGCTGTTGCCGCTGCTGCTGACGTTGCGGTTGCTGCTGCTGCTGCTGCTGCTGGCCATTAGCCGACACTGCGACCGTCCGTCGCTGCGGCTGTGGCTGGCTGCGCTGCTGCTGCTGCTGCTGCTGCTGCTGCTGCCGCTGTTGTTGTTGCTGCTGCCGCTGCTGCTGCTGCTGCCGCTGCTGCTGCTGCTGCTGCTGCTGCTGCTGCTGCAGTTGCGAAGCTTTCTTCGCACGGTTGCGCTGCTGCCGGCTGCGTTTTGTCCTGGCACTGCCCTGACCAACAGGCTGTGCCGAGGAATGAAGCGCCGTCAAGGAACGCATGCCCTCTTGAAGCGCTTCCAGCGTACACTTCAGGGCCACTTCACGTTCCCGGCTAAGTCGCAGCTCTTCCGTCAGCGACTCGATCTGTTTGGCGAAGTTCTCCAGCATCTTGTGCTGGAAAGCCAGCACCGACGCTTCGCCATCGTCGTGGGGAGCCACGGTTGAAGACATCTCCCCTGCCGCTACCACTGGCGGCACCACCGTCTGCTCGAGAAGAGAGGCGTCGGAAAATTCCGCATCGTCCTCCTCCTCGGAATTATCAGCCTCGGACGGAACCGCCACCGTTGGTCCGGCCGGCCGTGGTGTCTCCGGTAAAGGGGAAGGGGTATCGGACCGCTTCCGAGGCGTGGACGACGACCGCACCCCGGAACGAAGCACCCGCCCCTCCATTCTCCGCTCCTTTCACAAAAAACCGCCTGCACGAATCGTTCAGACGGAACAAGGGAATATTCCCTTCAACATCTGCCAAGGTAACGACCGTCCGTCGCTAGAGCCCCTTTGGCAGATTTCCCGTCCGCGGATCGCAAGAATAAAAAACTCCCACTTTTTTCTTTATTAAAAACAATTTCGCAAGAGAAAACCGCAAGAATAAGAATTTTTAATAAATTCCGCAAGAGATTCAAGAAAACACCAAAAAACGGGTTCGTCGCCTGCTGACGCGTTGAAGTCTCTCGTTTTGGCGTTCCCGGGGAAGGATTCGGAGCCAAAGAACCGTTCCCGGTCTCCTGCTAAGCGTTCCCGGTCTCCGGCTGCGCGTTCTCACTCTCTGACCGCTAAGCGCCGGAAAGGTATGCAATTCGCATCGAGTTTTATAGCACCGTAACGCTTCGTAACGCTGGTGTCCCGGCTAAGCGCTACCGCTACCGGTCACTGGTGGCGCTGCAGACGTCGAAGAGAAGGAGGTTGCTGTCTTCGCTGGAAGTTGCGGAACCCGCCACGGGTGGCGCTGTCGTCATAAAAAGGGAGCTTTTACGTTGGGTTGTTGTCCTCACTGCTCGAAAACGCTTCGTGGTGTTGTTGATGACACAAACACACGCGACGACACACCTGACGCCACCGTACCACGCTGTTGCACGCACTTTCACGTCGAGTTTTTACTGTTTATCTCTTTTTAAAAGCACTTTACGTCGCCGGAAAACGATAGTTTATGCTCCCTAGCATGTGTTTTACCACTTTTCCAATGTTCTAACACGGTATTTCGATATTTATTCGCCACTGAAGTTCCCCATACAAAGTGTATGGGGACACTTTAAACTGAGTTTTAGCGCAGTAAATTGAAGTAAAACGATTTCCTTTTTCAATATTCGCTAAGAATGACACTCAATTCGCCCTTTTCGACTATTGTTCCGCTATTTATAAGCACTTTTGCACAATATTTTTGCAAAAAATACGGAGCGACACAAAGCACGTCTAAACTGCTGGCTTGACAGCTACGCACACACAGGGATAACTGGCTTGTGGCCGCCAAGCGTTCATAGCGACGTGGCTTTTTGATCCTTCGATGTCGGCTCTTCCTATCATTGTAAAGCAAAATTTACCAAGCGTAGGATTGTTCACCCTTTCAAGGGAACGTGAGCTGGGTTTAGACCGTCGTGAGACAGGTTAGTTTTACCCTACTGGTGTGCATTGTTTGTCGCTATCTTAACGGAATTCCTGTGCAGTACGAGAGGAACCACAGGTACGGACCACTGGCTCAATACTAGTTCGAACGGACTATGGTATGACGCTACGTCCGCTGGATTATGCCTGAACGCCTCTAAGGTCGTATCCAATCCGAGCTGATAGCGCTTCTTATACCCATTAGGTGGTCGTAAGCTAGCGGGCCTAACAACCCTCCGAGAACCGTCCGTGCTGTCCATTGGCACACTGGCGTCTCATCCCCGCTTACTACTTGGCCGCAAAGGGCGGGTTCGCGCTGCACGTGTTAGTACCATACATGTTGGGAACACCGGTGGACGAGCTTGCCGACTGTGGATATCACTAGTTTCGACACCTACGACCGCCCGCAAACGACGGGACTACAGGCTGGGAGCTTCAAGTTGTAGAGATGCGTTCGCATCGATCCTCTCAGGCGACCCATGCTTGGTGGTTAGTGCTTGCGCGTGCGCGCCCCGTGTGTGCTGGAATTGGCCAACCAGTGCACATTGGTGGTGCGTACCGTGACTTGCACCATGTGACGAGAGTGTTGAAGAACACTGTGTGGTGACTCTATGCCTATGTGATGGGGTGCTTGTAACACACGACCGAACCGACGGCTCGTTGGATGGTCACGACAGTGTGGTGCAGGTGCGCCCATGTGTAACGAATACATTGAGTGCCGTTGGAGGTTAGCGGTTGGTTGGTTGCATGCTACAACTTCGCGTTGTACATGGGCTGGCCGCTGCGCTTCCTTCGGGTTGCCACTTGATGTTGATAGGGTTGATGTATTGTGTTCGTTGACTTTTGGTTCATTCCAAAAGTCTTCGGACTTAGATAATTTTACAAGTGTCGGCGCTCTCGGACCGAAAATAAGAAGACAACTAAGAAGAAAAAGAGAAAGAAGCTAATAGTGGAAAGTATTCTTCTTCAAAGAAGGAACAAAAATTTTACAAGTGTTGAAAAATTTCCTAAGTCCAAAAAATTTTCTAAGTCCAGAAAATTTTCTAAGTCCCACAAAATGGAACATGATGAAGAAGATACAGAAGTTGAAAATTTTTCTAAGTCCAAAAAATTTTCTAAGTCCAGAAAATTTTCTAAGTCCAAAGTGTTGGAACAATTTCCAAAGGCCCATAGGTTGCACTGAATTTTCCTAAGTTGGCCACAAGTACCCATGAGGTATCGAGAAGGTTCACCCGAAGGACATAATATGTCCCAAAGTACCGATAGAGTACCCACAAATAGCACCGAATGGGCCTAAGTTGGCCAAAAGTACCGATAGAGCACCCACAAGTAGCACTGAGTTGGCCTAAGTTGGCCAAAAGTACCGATAGAGTACCCGCAAAGAGCACCCACTTGGCCTATGTTGGCCAAAAGTACCGATAGAGTACCCACAAGTAGCACTGAGTTGGCCTAAGTTGGCCAAAAGTACCGATAGAGTACCCACAAATAGCACCCCATGGGCCTAAGTTGGCCAAAAGTACCGATAGAGCACCCACAAGTAGCACCCAATTGGCCTAAGTTGGCCAAAAGTACCGATAGAGTACCCATAAGCAGCACCCAATTGGCCTAAGTTGGCCAAAAGTACCGATAGAGTACCCACAAATAGCACCGAATGGGCCTAAGTTGGCCAAAAGTACCGATAGAGTACCCACAAATAGCACCGAATGGGCCTAAGTTGGCCAAAAGTACCGATAGAGTACCCACAAATAGCACCGCGTTGGCCTAAGTTGGCCAAAAGTACCGATAGAGTACCCACAAGTAGCACTGAGTTGGCCTAAGTTGGCCAAAAGTACTGATAGAGTACCCACAAATAGCACCGAATGGGCCTAACATGGCCAAAAGTACCGATAGAGTACCCACAAATAGCACCGAATGGGCCTAACATGGCCAAAAGTACCGATAGAGCACCCACATATAGCACCCCATTGGCCTAAGTTGGCCAAAAGTACCGATAGAGTACCCACAAAGAGCACCCAATTGGCCTAAGTTGGCCAAAAGTACCGCCAAGTAGCACCATAGAGGCCCGAGTAGAGCGAAATGTGGGCCAAATTGAACATTTGAAAATTTTTACAAGTCCAGAAAATTTTCTAAGTCCAGAAAATTTTCTAAGTCCAAAGAGTTGGACAAATTTCCTTAGGCCCAAAGGTTGCACTGAATGTTCCTAAGTTGGCCATCAGTACCCATGAAGTATAGCGAAGGTTCACCCGAAAGACACAATACGCCCTAAAGTACCCACAGAGTACCCACAAGTTGCACCCAATTGGCCTAAGTTGGCCAGAAGTACCGACAAGTACCACCATAGAAGCCCGAGTAGAGCGAAATGTGGGCCAAAGTACCGAGTAGTTGCCACAAATGCCCAAATGGATACCAAAATGTGGTACCAAGCACCTAACTGTTGCAACAAATGCTAGCTTTCTGAGCAAAAGCTGTGGACCAATTTCGTAGAAGAACCGCCTAGGCGAAAAGGCAAAAATCGCCGAAGCTGGCCCGCTCGCAGAGCTCGCGGGCCAGGAGATACTCATAGGGCGATTTACTAGAGTGGGGAACTTGAGAATTTTTGTGTCCGAGACTTTGGGCAACTTCGCGGCCGCCCCCCTAAAGTAAAAGATTTTCTCTGGGTGCCTAAAATTCGCAATTCCCGCAAAGTCGGGAAGACGTTAAAGTTTTTGCCCAAAAAATGGCCATCGATTTAAGGTGATTTTCCAATAAGAAAATGCTTCCTATTTTGAATTTTTTCGAATATTTCCTAAACTAAGCGTCGGAGCACATGGCCGTGGAGGAACTTTTGGTAGCTTTTGGCAAGGGCTATCGGATGAAATAATAAGAAAGGCCATCAGAGCGATATTGGATTAATGCGGGCTCATAAACGCACCTGAGAAGTGAAAATTGGTACCTTGCACGCAGGATGCAAGAAATGCTTGAGTGTTAACCATCATCGGTACCAAGTACCTAGGTTATATCGAGTGCGTAGATGGAAGTCGGTACCAAAGGGAAACCTTCCTAGGCTAGGTGCACGCAAGTGAGTATGGATCGATCAGTAGAAAGATGGGAAGCCATAGGAAACCTTCCTAGGCTAGGTGCACGCAAGTGAGTATGGATCGATCAGTAGAAAGATGGGAAGCCATAGGAAACCTTCCTAGGCTAGGTGCACGCAAGTGAGTATGGATCGATCAGTAGAAAGATGGGAAGCCCAAGGAAACCTTCCTAGGCTAGGTGCACGCAAGTGAGTATGGATCGATCAGTAGAAAGATGGGAAGCCCAAGGAAACCTTCCTAGGCTAGGTGCACGCAAGTGAGTATGGATCGATCAGTAGAAAGATGGGAAGCCATAGGAAACCTTCCTAGGCTAGGTGCACGCAAGTGAGTATGGATCGATCAGTAGAAAGATGGGAAGCCCAAGGAAACCTTCCTAGGCTAGGTGCACGCAAGTGAGTATGGATCGATCAGTAGAAAGATGGGAAGCCCAAGGAAACCTTCCTAGGCTAGGTGCACGCAAGTGAGTATGGATCGATCAGTAGAAAGATGGGAAGCCATAGGAAACCTTCCTAGGCTAGGTGCACGCAAGTGAGTATGGATCGATCAGTAGAAAGATGGGAAGCCCAAGGAAACCTTCCTAGGCTAGGTGCACGCAAGTGAGTATGGATCGATCAGTAGAAAGATGGGAAGCCATAGGAAACCTTCCTAGGCTAGGTGCACGCAAGTGAGTATGGATCGATCAGTAGAAAGATGGGAAGCCATAGGAAACCTTCCTAGGCTAGGTGCACGCAAGTGAGTATGGATCGATCAGTAGAAAGATGGGAAGCCCAAGGAAACCTTCCTAGGCTAGGTGCACGCAAGTGAGTATGGATCGATCAGTAGAAAGATGGGAAGCCCAAGGAAACCTTCCTAGGCTAGGTGCACG
>NW_026045164.1:0-27500 GCF_943734845.2 Anopheles funestus
CCGTAGAACAATTTTTTGTAGCCCTTGAAATTATCTTTCGAATGATATATAGTGGTTTTTTGGTCAAAAAGTGACCCCTAGACTAGTAACGCTCCATACAAAAAAGCGCCTACAAAAATTTTTTTTTGCAAAATTTTGAAATTTTCGACAAAACCAATTTTCCAAAAACTACCAAAACGTGATCAGAACACACTTTAGACCATGAAAAGTGAAATCCGATGGTCATTTGCAACACTTGGTCAATCGAGAAAAATTTCACTTTTTTACTAGAGTCGGGAACCCTGGTTGAAAAATCGCTCAAGTGGCGGTTTTTGGCCAATAACTCGAATACTAGACGTCGGACGGGGGTGCCGTAGAACAATTTTTTGTAGCCCTTGAAATTATCTTTCGAATGATATATAGTGGTTTTTTGGTCAAAAAGTGACCCCTAGACTAGTAACGCTCCATACAAAAAAGCGCCTACAAAAAATTTTTTTTGCAAAATTTTGAAATTTTCGTCAAAACCAATTTTCCAAAAACTACCAAAACGTGATCAGGACACACTTTAGACCATGAAAAGTGAAATCCGATGGTCATTTGCAACACTTGGTCAATCGAGAAAAATTTCACTTTTTTACTAGAGTCGGGAACCCTGGTTGAAAAATCGTTCAAGTGGCGGTTTTTGGCCAATAACTCGAATACTAGACGTCGGACGGGGGTGCCGTAGAACAATTTTTTGTAGCCCTTGAAATTATCTTTCGAATGATATATAGTGGTTTTTTGGTCAAAAAGTGACCCCTAGACTAGTAACGCTCCATACAAAAAAGCGCCTACAAAAAATTTTTTTTGCAAAATTTTGAAATTTTCGACAAAACCAATTTTCCAAAAACTACCAAAACGTGATCAGAACACACTTTAGACCATGAAAAGTGAAATCCGATGGTCATTTGCAACACTTGGTCAATCGAGAAAAATTTCACTTTTTTACTAGAGTCGGGAACCCTGGTTGAAAAATCGCTCAAGTGGCGGTTTTTGGCCAATAACTCGAATACTAGACGTCGGACGGGGGTGCCGTAGAACAATTTTTTGTAGCCCTTGAAATTATCTTTCGAATGATATATAGTGGTTTTTTGGTCAAAAAGTGACCCCTAGACTAGTAACGCTCCATACAAAAAAGCGCCTACAAAAAATTTTTTTTGCAAAATTTTGAAATTTTCGTCAAAACCAATTTTCCAAAAACTACCAAAACGTGATCAGGACACACTTTAGACCATGAAAAGTGAAATCCGATGGTCATTTGCAACACTTGGTCAATCGAGAAAAATTTCACTTTTTTACTAGAGTCGGGAACCCTGGTTGAAAAATCGTTCAAGTGGCGGTTTTTGGCCAATAACTCGAATACTAGACGTCGGACGGGGGTGCCGTAGAACAATTTTTTGTAGCCCTTGAAATTATCTTTCGAATGATATATAGTGGTTTTTTGGTCAAAAAGTGACCCCTAGACTAGTAACGCTCCATACAAAAAAGCGCCTACAAAAAATTTTTTTTGCAAAATTTTGAAATTTTCGTCAAAACCAATTTTCCAAAAACTACCAAAACGTGATCAGGACACACTTTAGACCATGAAAAGTGAAATCCGATGGTCATTTGCAACACTTGGTCAATCGAGAAAAATTTCACTTTTTTACTAGAGTCGAGAACCCTGGTTGAAAAATCGCTCAAGTGGCGGTTTTTGGCCAATAACTCGAATACTAGACGTCGGACGGGGGTGCCGTAGAACAATTTTTTGTAGCCCTTGAAATTATCTTTCGAATGATATATAGTGGTTTTTTGGTCAAAAAGTGACCCCTAGACTAGTAACGCTCCATACAAAAAAGCGCCTACAAAAAATTTTTTTTGCAAAATTTTGAAATTTTCGTCAAAACCAATTTTCCAAAAACTACCAAAACGTGATCAGGACACACTTTAGACCATGAAAAGTGAAATCCGATGGTCATTTGCAACACTTGGTCAATCGAGAAAAATTTCACTTTTTTACTAGAGTCGGGAACCCTGGTTGAAAAATCGTTCAAGTGGCGGTTTTTGGCCAATAACTCGAATACTAGACGTCGGACGGGGGTGCCGTAGAACAATTTTTTGTAGCCCTTGAAATTATCTTTCGAATGATATATAGTGGTTTTTTGGTCAAAAAGTGACCCCTAGACTAGTAACGCTCCAAACAAAAAAGCGCCTACAAAAAATTTTTTTTGCAAAATTTTGAAATTTTCGTCAAAACCAATTTTCCAAAAACTACCAAAACGTGATCAGGACACACTTTAGACCATGAAAAGTGAAATCCGATGGTCATTTGCAACACTTGGTCAATCGAGAAAAATTTCACTTTTTTACTAGAGTCGGGAACCCTGGTTGAAAAATCGCTCAAGTGGCGGTTTTTGGCCAATAACTCGAATACTAGACGTCGGACGGGGGTGCCGTAGAACAATTTTTTGTAGCCCTTGAAATTATCTTTCGAATGATATATAGTGGTTTTTTGGTCAAAAAGTGACCCCTAGACTAGTAACGCTCCATACAAAAAAGCGCCTACAAAAAATTTTTTTTGCAAAATTTTGAAATTTTCGTCAAAACCAATTTTCCAAAAACTACCAAAACGTGATCAGGACACACTTTAGACCATGAAAAGTGAAATCCGATGGTCATTTGCAACACTTGGTCAATCGAGAAAAATTTCACTTTTTTACTAGAGTCGGGAACCCTGGTTGAAAAATCGTTCAAGTGGCGGTTTTTGGCCAATAACTCGAATACTAGACGTCGGACGGGGGTGCCGTAGAACAATTTTTTGTAGCCCTTGAAATTATCTTTCGAATGATATATAGTGGTTTTTTGGTCAAAAAGTGACCCCTAGACTAGTAACGCTCCATACAAAAAAGCGCCTACAAAAAATTTTTTTTGCAAAATTTTGAAATTTTCGTCAAAACCAATTTTCCAAAAACTACCAAAACGTGATCAGGACACACTTTAGACCATGAAAAGTGAAATCCGATGGTCATTTGCAACACTTGGTCAATCGAGAAAAATTTCACTTTTTTACTAGAGTCGGGAACCCTGGTTGAAAAATCGCTCAAGTGGCGGTTTTTGGCCAATAACTCGAATACTAGACGTCGGACGGGGGTGCCGTAGAACAATTTTTTGTAGCCCTTGAAATTATCTTTCGAATGATATATAGTGGTTTTTTGGTCAAAAAGTGACCCCTAGACTAGTAACGCTCCATACAAAAAAGCGCCTACAAAAAATTTTTTTTGCAAAATTTTGAAATTTTCGTCAAAACCAATTTTCCAAAAACTACCAAAACGTGATCAGGACACACTTTAGACCATGAAAAGTGAAATCCGATGGTCATTTGCAACACTTGGTCAATCGAGAAAAATTTCACTTTTTTACTAGAGTCGGGAACCCTGGTTGAAAAATCGCTCAAGTGGCGGTTTTTGGCCAATAACTCGAATACTAGACGTCGGACGGGGGTGCCGTAGAACAATTTTTTGTAGCCCTTGAAATTATCTTTCGAATGATATATAGTGGTTTTTTGGTCAAAAAGTGACCCCTAGACTAGTAACGCTCCATACAAAAAAGCGCCTACAAAAAATTTTTTTTGCAAAATTTTGAAATTTTCGTCAAAACCAATTTTCCAAAAACTACCAAAACGTGATCAGGACACACTTTAGACCATGAAAAGTGAAATCCGATGGTCATTTGCAACACTTGGTCAATCGAGAAAAATTTCACTTTTTTACTAGAGTCGGGAACCCTGGTTGAAAAATCGTTCAAGTGGCGGTTTTTGGCCAATAACTCGAATACTAGACGTCGGACGGGGGTGCCGTAGAACAATTTTTTGTAGCCCTTGAAATTATCTTTCGAATGATATATAGTGGTTTTTTGGTCAAAAAGTGACCCCTAGACTAGTAACGCTCCATACAAAAAAGCGCCTACAAAAAATTTTTTTTGCAAAATTTTGAAATTTTCGACAAAACCAATTTTCCAAAAACTACCAAAACGTGATCAGAACACACTTTAGACCATGAAAAGTGAAATCCGATGGTCATTTGCAACACTTGGTCAATCGAGAAAAATTTCACTTTTTTACTAGAGTCGGGAACCCTGGTTGAAAAATCGCTCAAGTGGCGGTTTTTGGCCAATAACTCGAATACTAGACGTCGGACGGGGGTGCCGTAGAACAATTTTTTGTAGCCCTTGAAATTATCTTTCGAATGATATATAGTGGTTTTTTGGTCAAAAAGTGACCCCTAGACTAGTAACGCTCCATACAAAAAAGCGCCTACAAAAAATTTTTTTTGCAAAATTTTGAAATTTTCGTCAAAACCAATTTTCCAAAAACTACCAAAACGTGATCAGGACACACTTTAGACCATGAAAAGTGAAATCCGATGGTCATTTGCAACACTTGGTCAATCGAGAAAAATTTCACTTTTTTACTAGAGTCGGGAACCCTGGTTGAAAAATCGTTCAAGTGGCGGTTTTTGGCCAATAACTCGAATACTAGACGTCGGACGGGGGTGCCGTAGAACAATTTTTTGTAGCCCTTGAAATTATCTTTCGAATGATATATAGTGGTTTTTTGGTCAAAAAGTGACCCCTAGACTAGTAACGCTCCATACAAAAAAGCGCCTACAAAAAATTTTTTTTGCAAAATTTTGAAATTTTCGACAAAACCAATTTTCCAAAAACTACCAAAACGTGATCAGAACACACTTTAGACCATGAAAAGTGAAATCCGATGGTCATTTGCAACACTTGGTCAATCGAGAAAAATTTCACTTTTTTACTAGAGTCGGGAACCCTGGTTGAAAAATCGTTCAAGTGGCGGTTTTTGGCCAATAACTCGAATACTAGACGTCGGACGGGGGTGCCGTAGAACAATTTTTTGTAGCCCTTGAAATTATCTTTCGAATGATATATAGTGGTTTTTTGGTCAAAAAGTGACCCCTAGACTAGTAACGCTCCATACAAAAAAGCGCCTACAAAAAATTTTTTTTGCAAAATTTTGAAATTTTCGACAAAACCAATTTTCCAAAAACTACCAAAACGTGATCAGAACACACTTTAGACCATGAAAAGTGAAATCCGATGGTCATTTGCAACACTTGGTCAATCGAGAAAAATTTCACTTTTTTACTAGAGTCGGGAACCCTGGTTGAAAAATCGCTCAAGTGGCGGTTTTTGGCCAATAACTCGAATACTAGACGTCGGACGGGGGTGCCGTAGAACAATTTTTTGTAGCCCTTGAAATTATCTTTCGAATGATATATAGTGGTTTTTTGGTCAAAAAGTGACCCCTAGACTAGTAACGCTCCATACAAAAAAGCGCCTACAAAAAATTTTTTTTGCAAAATTTTGAAATTTTCGTCAAAACCAATTTTCCAAAAACTACCAAAACGTGATCAGGACACACTTTAGACCATGAAAAGTGAAATCCGATGGTCATTTGCAACACTTGGTCAATCGAGAAAAATTTCACTTTTTTACTAGAGTCGGGAACCCTGGTTGAAAAAATCGTTCAAGTGGCGGTTTTTGGCCAATAACTCGAATACTAGACGTCGGACGGGGGTGCCGTAGAACAATTTTTTGTAGCCCTTGAAATTATCTTTCGAATGATAATATAGTGGTTTTTTGGTCAAAAAGTGACCCCTAGACTAGTAACGCTCCATACAAAAAAGCGCCTACAAAAAATTTTTTTTGCAAAATTTTGAAATTTTCGACAAAACCAATTTTCCAAAAACTACCAAAACGTGATCAGAACACACTTTAGACCATGAAAAGTGAAATCCGATGGTCATTTGCAACACTTGGTCAATCGAGAAAAATTTCACTTTTTTACTAGAGTCGGGAACCCTGGTTGAAAAATCGCTCAAGTGGCGGTTTTTGGCCAATAACTCGAATACTAGACGTCGGACGGGGGTGCCGTAGAACAATTTTTTGTAGCCCTTGAAATTATCTTTCGAATGATATATAGTGGTTTTTTGGTCAAAAAGTGACCCCTAGACTAGTAACGCTCCATACAAAAAAGCGCCTACAAAAAATTTTTTTTGCAAAATTTTGAAATTTTCGTCAAAACCAATTTTCCAAAAACTACCAAAACGTGATCAGGACACACTTTAGACCATGAAAAGTGAAATCCGATGGTCATTTGCAACACTTGGTCAATCGAGAAAAATTTCACTTTTTTACTAGAGTCGGAACCCTGGTTGAAAAATCGCTCAAGTGGCGGTTTTTGGCCAATAACTCGAATACTAGACGTCGGACGGGGGTGCCGTAGAACAATTTTTTGTAGCCCTTGAAATTATCTTTCGAATGATATATAGTGGTTTTTTGGTCAAAAAGTGACCCCTAGACTAGTAACGCTCCATACAAAAAAGCGCCTACAAAAAATTTTTTTTGCAAAATTTTGAAATTTTCGTCAAAACCAATTTTCCAAAAACTACCAAAACGTGATCAGGACACACTTTAGACCATGAAAAGTGAAATCCGATGGTCATTTGCAACACTTGGTCAATCGAGAAAAATTTCACTTTTTTACTAGAGTCGGGAACCCTGGTTGAAAATCGTTCAAGTGGCGGTTTTTGGCCAATAACTCGAATACTAGACGTCGGACGGGGGTGCCGTAGAACAATTTTTTGTAGCCCTTGAAATTATCTTTCGAATGATATATAGTGGTTTTTTGGTCAAAAAGTGACCCCTAGACTAGTAACGCTCCATACAAAAAAGCGCCTACAAAAAATTTTTTTTTGCAAAATTTTGAAATTTTCGTCAAAACCAATTTTCCAAAAACTACCAAAACGTGATCAGGACACACTTTAGACCATGAAAAGTGAAATCCGATGGTCATTTGCAACACTTGGTCAATCGAGAAAAAATTCACTTTTTTACTAGAGTCGGGAACCCTGGTTGAAATATCGCTCAAGTGGCGGTTTTTGGCCAATAACTCGAATACTAGACGTCGGTCGGGGGTGCCGTAGAACAATTTTTTGTAGCCCTTGAAATTATCTTTCGAATGATATATAGTGGTTTTTTGGTCAAAAAGTGACCCCTAGACTAGTAACGCTCCATACAAAAAAGCGCCTACAAAAAATTTTTTTTGCAAAATTTTGAAATTTTCGTCAAAACCAATTTTCCAAAAACTACCAAAACGTGATCAGGACACACTTTAGACCATGAAAAGTGAAATCCGATGGTCATTTGCAACACTTGGTCAATCGAGAAAAATTTCACTTTTTTACTAGAGTCGGGAACCCTGGTTGAAAAAATCGCTCAAGTGGCGGTTTTTGGCCAATAACTCGAATACTAGACGTCGGACGGGGGTGCCGTAGAACAATTTTTTGTAGCCCTTGAAATTATCTTTCGAATGATATATAGTGGTTTTTTGGTCAAAAAGTGACCCCTAGACTAGTAATCGCTCCATACAAAAAAGCGCCTACAAAAAATTTTTTTTGCAAAATTTTGAAATTTTCGTCAAAACCAATTTTCCAAAAACTACCAAAACGTGATCAGGACACACTTTAGACCATGAAAAGTGAAATCCGATGGTCATTTGCAACACTTGGTCAATCGAGAAAAATTTCACTTTTTTACTAGAGTCGGGAACCCTGGTTGAAAAATCGCTCAAGTGGCGGTTTTTGGCCAATAACTCGAATACTAGACGTCGGACGGGGGTGCCGTAGAACAATTTTTTGTAGCCCTTGAAATTATCTTTCGAATGATATATAGTGGTTTTTTGGTCAAAAAGTGACCCCTAGACTAGTAACGCTCCATACAAAAAAGCGCCTACAAAAAATTTTTTTTGCAAAATTTTGAAATTTTCGACAAAACCAATTTTCCAAAAACTACCAAAACGTGATCAGAACACACTTTAGACCATGAAAAGTGAAATCCGATGGTCATTTGCAACACTTGGTCAATCGAGAAAAATTTCACTTTTTTACTAGAGTCGGGAACCCTGGTTGAAAATCGCTCAAGTGGCGGTTTTTGGCCAATAACTCGAATACTAGACGTCGGACGGGGGTGCCGTAGAACAATTTTTTGTAGCCCTTGAAATTATCTTTCGAATGATATATAGTGGTTTTTTGGTCAAAAAGTGACCCCTAGACTAGTAACGCTCCATACAAAAAAGCGCCTACAAAAATTTTTTTTTGCAAAATTTTGAAATTTTCGACAAAACCAATTTTCCAAAAACTACCAAAACGTGATCAGAACACACTTTAGACCATGAAAAGTGAAATCCGATGGTCATTTGCAACACTTGGTCAATCGAGAAAAATTTCACTTTTTACTAGAGTCGGGAACCCTGGTTGAAAAATCGCTCAAGTGGCGGTTTTTGGCCAATAACTCGAATACTAGACGTCGGACGGGGGTGCCGTAGAACAATTTTTTGTAGCCCTTGAAATTATCTTTCGAATGATATATAGTGGTTTTTTGGTCAAAAAGTGACCCCTAGACTAGTAACGCTCCATACAAAAAAGCGCCTACAAAAAATTTTTTTTGCAAAATTTTGAAATTTTCGTCAAAACCAATTTTCCAAAAACTACCAAAACGTGATCAGGACACACTTTAGACCATGAAAAGTGAAATCCGATGGTCATTTGCAACACTGGGTCAATCGAGAAAAATTTCACTTTTTTACTAGAGTCGGGAACCCTGGTTGAAAAATCGTTCAAGTGGCGGTTTTTGGCCAATAACTCGAATACTAGACGTCGGACGGGGGTGCCGTAGAACAATTTTTTGTAGCCCTTGAAATTATCTTTCGAATGATATATAGTGGTTTTTTGGTCAAAAAGTGACCCCTAGACTAGTAACGCTCCATACAAAAAAGCGCCTACAAAAAATTTTTTTTGCAAAATTTTGAAATTTTCGACAAAACCAATTTTCCAAAAACTACCCAAAACGTGATCAGAACACACTTTAGACCATGAAAAGTGAAATCCGATGGTCATTTGCAACACTTGGTCAATCGAGAAAAATTTCACTTTTTTACTAGAGTCGGGAACCCTGGTTGAAAAATCGCTCAAGTGGCGGTTTTTGGCCAATAACTCGAATACTAGACGTCGGACGGGGGTGCCGTAGAACAATTTTTTGTAGCCCTTGAAATTATCTTTCGAATGATATATAGTGGTTTTTTGGTCAAAAAGTGACCCCTAGACTAGTAACGCTCCATACAAAAAAGCGCCTACAAAAAATTTTTTTTGCAAAATTTTGAAATTTTCGTCAAAACCAATTTTCCAAAAACTACCAAAACGTGATCAGGACACACTTTAGACCATGAAAAGTGAAATCCGATGGTCATTTGCAACACTTGGTCAATCGAGAAAAATTTCACTTTTTTACTAGAGTCGGGAACCCTGGTTGAAAAATCGTTCAAGTGGCGGTTTTTGGCCAATAACTCGAATACTAGACGTCGGACGGGGGTGCCGTAGAACAATTTTTTGTAGCCCTTGAAATTATCTTTCGAATGATATATAGTGGTTTTTTGGTCAAAAAGTGACCCCTAGACTAGTAACGCTCCATACAAAAAAGCGCCTACAAAAAATTTTTTTTGCAAAAATTTTGAAATTTTCGTCAAAACCAATTTTCCAAAAACTACCAAAACGTGATCAGGACACACTTTAGACCATGAAAAGTGAAATCCGATGGTCATTTGCAACACTTGGTCAATCGAGAAAAATTTCACTTTTTTACTAGAGTCGGGAACCCTGGTTGAAAAATCGCTCAAGTGGCGGTTTTTGGCCAATAACTCGAATACTAGACGTCGGACGGGGGTGCCGTAGAACAATTTTTTGTAGCCCTTGAAATTATCTTTCGAATGATATATAGTGGTTTTTTGGTCAAAAAGTGACCCCTAGACTAGTAACGCTCCATACAAAAAAAGCGCCTACAAAAAATTTTTTTTGCAAAATTTTGAAATTTTCGTCAAAACCAATTTTCCAAAAACTACCAAAACGTGATCAGGACACACTTTAGACCATGAAAAGTGAAATCCGATGGTCATTTGCAACACTTGGTCAATCGAGAAAAATTTCACTTTTTTACTAGAGTCGGGAACCCTGGTTGAAAAATCGTTCAAGTGGCGGTTTTTGGCCAATAACTCGAATACTAGACGTCGGACGGGGGTGCCGTAGAACAATTTTTTGTAGCCCTTGAAATTATCTTTCGAATGATATATAGTGGTTTTTTGGTCAAAAAGTGACCCCTAGACTAGTAACGCTCCATACAAAAAAGCGCCTACAAAAAATTTTTTTTGCAAAATTTTGAAATTTTCGTCAAAACCAATTTTCCAAAAACTACCAAAACGTGATCAGGACACACTTTAGACCATGAAAAGTGAAATCCGATGGTCATTTGCAACACTTGGTCAATCGAGAAAAATTTCACTTTTTTACTAGAGTCGGGAACCCTGGTTGAAAAATCGTTCAAGTGGCGGTTTTTGGCCAATAACTCGAATACTAGACGTCGGACGGGGGTGCCGTAGAACAATTTTTTGTAGCCCTTGAAATTATCTTTCGAATGATATATAGTGGTTTTTTGGTCAAAAAGTGACCCCTAGACTAGTAACGCTCCATACAAAAAAGCGCCTACAAAAAATTTTTTTTGCAAAATTTTGAAATTTTCGTCAAAACCAATTTTCCAAAAACTACCAAAACGTGATCAGGACACACTTTAGACCATGAAAAGTGAAATCCGATGGTCATTTGCAACACTTGGTCAATCGAGAAAAATTTCACTTTTTTACTAGAGTCGGGAACCCTGGTTGAAAAATCGTTCAAGTGGCGGTTTTTGGCCAATAACTCGAATACTAGACGTCGGACGGGGGTGCCGTAGAACAATTTTTTGTAGCCCTTGAAATTATCTTTCGAATGATATATAGTGGTTTTTTGGTCAAAAAGTGACCCCTAGACTAGTAACGCTCCATACAAAAAAGCGCCTACAAAAAATTTTTTTTGCAAAATTTTGAAATTTTCGTCAAAACCAATTTTCCAAAAACTACCAAAACGTGATCAGGACACACTTTAGACCATGAAAAGTGAAATCCGATGGTCATTTGCAACACTTGGTCAATCGAGAAAAATTTCACTTTTTTACTAGAGTCGGGAACCCTGGTTGAAAAATCGCTCAAGTGGCGGTTTTTGGCCAATAACTCGAATACTAGACGTCGGACGGGGGTGCCGTAGAACAATTTTTTGTAGCCCTTGAAATTATCTTTCGAATGATATATAGTGGTTTTTTGGTCAAAAAGTGACCCCTAGACTAGTAACGCTCCATACAAAAAAGCGCCTACAAAAAATTTTTTTTGCAAAATTTTGAAATTTTCGTCAAAACCAATTTTCCAAAAACTACCAAAACGTGATCAGGACACACTTTAGACCATGAAAAGTGAAATCCGATGGTCATTTGCAACACTTGGTCAATCGAGAAAAATTTCACTTTTTTACTAGAGTCGGGAACCCTGGTTGAAAAATCGCTCAAGTGGCGGTTTTTGGCCAATAACTCGAATACTAGACGTCGGACGGGGGTGCCGTAGAACAATTTTTTGTAGCCCTTGAAATTATCTTTCGAATGATATATAGTGGTTTTTTGGTCAAAAAGTGACCCCTAGACTAGTAACGCTCCATACAAAAAAGCGCCTACAAAAAATTTTTTTTGCAAAATTTTGAAATTTTCGTCAAAACCAATTTTCCAAAAACTACCAAAACGTGATCAGGACACACTTTAGACCATGAAAAGTGAAATCCGATGGTCATTTGCAACACTTGGTCAATCGAGAAAAATTTCACTTTTTTACTAGAGTCGGGAACCCTGGTTGAAAAATCGTTCAAGTGGCGGTTTTTGGCCAATAACTCGAATACTAGACGTCGGACGGGGGTGCCGTAGAACAATTTTTTGTAGCCCTTGAAATTATCTTTCGAATGATATATAGTGGTTTTTTGGTCAAAAAGTGACCCCTAGACTAGTAACGCTCCATACAAAAAAGCGCCTACAAAAAATTTTTTTTGCAAAATTTTGAAATTTTCGACAAAACCAATTTTCCAAAAACTACCAAAACGTGATCAGAACACACTTTAGACCATGAAAAGTGAAATCCGATGGTCATTTGCAACACTTGGTCAATCGAGAAAAATTTCACTTTTTTACTAGAGTCGGGAACCCTGGTTGAAAAATCGCTCAAGTGGCGGTTTTTGGCCAATAACTCGAATACTAGACGTCGGACGGGGGTGCCGTAGAACAATTTTTTGTAGCCCTTGAAATTATCTTTCGAATGATATATAGTGGTTTTTTGGTCAAAAAGTGACCCCTAGACTAGTAACGCTCCATACAAAAAAGCGCCTACAAAAAATTTTTTTTGCAAAATTTTGAAATTTTCGTCAAAACCAATTTTCCAAAAACTACCAAAACGTGATCAGGACACACTTTAGACCATGAAAAGTGAAATCCGATGGTCATTTGCAACACTTGGTCAATCGAGAAAAATTTCACTTTTTTACTAGAGTCGGGAACCCTGGTTGAAAAATCGTTCAAGTGGCGGTTTTTGGCCAATAACTCGAATACTAGACGTCGGACGGGGGTGCCGTAGAACAATTTTTTGTAGCCCTTGAAATTATCTTTCGAATGATATATAGTGGTTTTTTGGTCAAAAAGTGACCCCTAGACTAGTAACGCTCCATACAAAAAAGCGCCTACAAAAAATTTTTTTTGCAAAATTTTGAAATTTTCGACAAAACCAATTTTCCAAAAACTACCAAAACGTGATCAGAACACACTTTAGACCATGAAAAGTGAAATCCGATGGTCATTTGCAACACTTGGTCAATCGAGAAAAATTTCACTTTTTTACTAGAGTCGGGAACCCTGGTTGAAAAATCGTTCAAGTGGCGGTTTTTGGCCAATAACTCGAATACTAGACGTCGGACGGGGGTGCCGTAGAACAATTTTTTGTAGCCCTTGAAATTATCTTTCGAATGATATATAGTGGTTTTTTGGTCAAAAAGTGACCCCTAGACTAGTAACGCTCCATACAAAAAAGCGCCTACAAAAAATTTTTTTTGCAAAATTTTGAAATTTTCGACAAAACCAATTTTCCAAAAACTACCAAAACGTGATCAGAACACACTTTAGACCATGAAAAGTGAAATCCGATGGTCATTTGCAACACTTGGTCAATCGAGAAAAATTTCACTTTTTTACTAGAGTCGGGAACCCTGGTTGAAAAATCGCTCAAGTGGCGGTTTTTGGCCAATAACTCGAATACTAGACGTCGGACGGGGGTGCCGTAGAACAATTTTTTGTAGCCCTTGAAATTATCTTTCGAATGATATATAGTGGTTTTTTGGTCAAAAAGTGACCCCTAGACTAGTAACGCTCCATACAAAAAAGCGCCTACAAAAAATTTTTTTTGCAAAATTTTGAAATTTTCGTCAAAACCAATTTTCCAAAAACTACCAAAACGTGATCAGGACACACTTTAGACCATGAAAAGTGAAATCCGATGGTCATTTGCAACACTTGGTCAATCGAGAAAAATTTCACTTTTTTACTAGAGTCGGGAACCCTGGTTGAAAAATCGTTCAAGTGGCGGTTTTTGGCCAATAACTCGAATACTAGACGTCGGACGGGGGTGCCGTAGAACAATTTTTTGTAGCCCTTGAAATTATCTTTCGAATGATATATAGTGGTTTTTTGGTCAAAAAGTGACCCCTAGACTAGTAACGCTCCATACAAAAAAGCGCCTACAAAAAATTTTTTTTGCAAAATTTTGAAATTTTCGACAAAACCAATTTTCCAAAAACTACCAAAACGTGATCAGAACACACTTTAGACCATGAAAAGTGAAATCCGATGGTCATTTGCAACACTTGGTCAATCGAGAAAAATTTCACTTTTTTACTAGAGTCGGGAACCCTGGTTGAAAAATCGTTCAAGTGGCGGTTTTTGGCCAATAACTCGAATACTAGACGTCGGACGGGGGTGCCGTAGAACAATTTTTTGTAGCCCTTGAAATTATCTTTCGAATGATATATAGTGGTTTTTTGGTCAAAAAGTGACCCCTAGACTAGTAACGCTCCATACAAAAAAGCGCCTACAAAAAATTTTTTTTGCAAAATTTTGAAATTTTCGACAAAACCAATTTTCCAAAAACTACCAAAACGTGATCAGAACACACTTTAGACCATGAAAAGTGAAATCCGATGGTCATTTGCAACACTTGGTCAATCGAGAAAAATTTCACTTTTTTACTAGAGTCGGGAACCCTGGTTGAAAAATCGCTCAAGTGGCGGTTTTTGGCCAATAACTCGAATACTAGACGTCGGACGGGGGTGCCGTAGAACAATTTTTTGTAGCCCTTGAAATTATCTTTCGAATGATATATAGTGGTTTTTTGGTCAAAAAGTGACCCCTAGACTAGTAACGCTCCATACAAAAAAGCGCCTACAAAAAATTTTTTTTGCAAAATTTTGAAATTTTCGACAAAACCAATTTTCCAAAAACTACCAAAACGTGATCAGGACACACTTTAGACCATGAAAAGTGAAATCCGATGGTCATTTGCAACACTTGGTCAATCGAGAAAAATTTCACTTTTTTACTAGAGTCGGGAACCCTGGTTGAAAAATCGCTCAAGTGGCGGTTTTTGGCCAATAACTCGAATACTAGACGTCGGACGGGGGTGCCGTAGAACAATTTTTTGTAGCCCTTGAAATTATCTTTCGAATGATATATAGTGGTTTTTTGGTCAAAAAGTGACCCCTAGACTAGTAACGCTCCATACAAAAAAGCGCCTACAAAAAATTTTTTTTGCAAAATTTTGAAATTTTCGTCAAAACCAATTTTCCAAAAACTACCAAAACGTGATCAGGACACACTTTAGACCATGAAAAGTGAAATCCGATGGTCATTTGCAACACTTGGTCAATCGAGAAAAATTTCACTTTTTTACTAGAGTCGGGAACCCTGGTTGAAAAATCGCTCAAGTGGCGGTTTTTGGCCAATAACTCGAATACTAGACGTCGGACGGGGGTGCCGTAGAACAATTTTTTGTAGCCCTTGAAATTATCTTTCGAATGATATATAGTGGTTTTTTGGTCAAAAAGTGACCCCTAGACTAGTAACGCTCCATACAAAAAAGCGCCTACAAAAAATTTTTTTTGCAAAATTTTGAAATTTTCGTCAAAACCAATTTTCCAAAAACTACCAAAACGTGATCAGGACACACTTTAGACCATGAAAAGTGAAATCCGATGGTCATTTGCAACACTTGGTCAATCGAGAAAAATTTCACTTTTTTACTAGAGTCGGGAACCCTGGTTGAAAAATCGTTCAAGTGGCGGTTTTTGGCCAATAACTCGAATACTAGACGTCGGACGGGGGTGCCGTAGAACAATTTTTTGTAGCCCTTGAAATTATCTTTCGAATGATATATAGTGGTTTTTTGGTCAAAAAGTGACCCCTAGACTAGTAACGCTCCATACAAAAAAGCGCCTACAAAAAATTTTTTTTGCAAAATTTTGAAATTTTCGTCAAAACCAATTTTCCAAAAACTACCAAAACGTGATCAGGACACACTTTAGACCATGAAAAGTGAAATCCGATGGTCATTTGCAACACTTGGTCAATCGAGAAAAATTTCACTTTTTTACTAGAGTCGGGAACCCTGGTTGAAAAATCGCTCAAGTGGCGGTTTTTGGCCAATAACTCGAATACTAGACGTCGGACGGGGGTGCCGTAGAACAATTTTTTGTAGCCCTTGAAATTATCTTTCGAATGATATATAGTGGTTTTTTGGTCAAAAAGTGACCCCTAGACTAGTAACGCTCCATACAAAAAAGCGCCTACAAAAAATTTTTTTTGCAAAATTTTGAAATTTTCGTCAAAACCAATTTTCCAAAAACTACCAAAACGTGATCAGGACACACTTTAGACCATGAAAAGTGAAATCCGATGGTCATTTGCAACACTTGGTCAATCGAGAAAAATTTCACTTTTTTACTAGAGTCGGGAACCCTGGTTGAAAAATCGCTCAAGTGGCGGTTTTTGGCCAATAACTCGAATACTAGACGTCGGACGGGGGTGCCGTAGAACAATTTTTTGTAGCCCTTGAAATTATCTTTCGAATGATATATAGTGGTTTTTTGGTCAAAAAGTGACCCCTAGACTAGTAACGCTCCATACAAAAAAGCGCCTACAAAAATTTTTTTTTGCAAAATTTTGAAATTTTCGTCAAAACCAATTTTCCAAAAACTACCAAAACGTGATCAGGACACACTTTAGACCATGAAAAGTGAAATCCGATGGTCATTTGCAACACTTGGTCAATCGAGAAAAATTTCACTTTTTTACTAGAGTCGGGAACCCTGGTTGAAAAATCGTTCAAGTGGCGGTTTTTGGCCAATAACTCGAATACTAGACGTCGGACGGGGGTGCCGTAGAACAATTTTTTGTAGCCCTTGAAATTATCTTTCGAATGATATATAGTGGTTTTTTGGTCAAAAAGTGACCCCTAGACTAGTAACGCTCCATACAAAAAAGCGCCTACAAAAAATTTTTTTTGCAAAATTTTGAAATTTTCGACAAAACCAATTTTCCAAAAACTACCAAAACGTGATCAGAACACACTTTAGACCATGAAAAGTGAAATCCGATGGTCATTTGCAACACTTGGTCAATCGAGAAAAATTTCACTTTTTTACTAGAGTCGGGAACCCTGGTTGAAAAATCGCTCAAGTGGCGGTTTTTGGCCAATAACTCGAATACTAGACGTCGGACGGGGGTGCCGTAGAACAATTTTTTGTAGCCCTTGAAATTATCTTTCGAATGATATATAGTGGTTTTTTGGTCAAAAAGTGACCCCTAGACTAGTAACGCTCCATACAAAAAAGCGCCTACAAAAAATTTTTTTTGCAAAATTTTGAAATTTTCGTCAAAACCAATTTTCCAAAAACTACCAAAACGTGATCAGGACACACTTTAGACCATGAAAAGTGAAATCCGATGGTCATTTGCAACACTTGGTCAATCGAGAAAAATTTCACTTTTTTACTAGAGTCGGGAACCCTGGTTGAAAAATCGCTCAAGTGGCGGTTTTTGGCCAATAACTCGAATACTAGACGTCGGACGGGGGTGCCGTAGAACAATTTTTTGTAGCCCTTGAAATTATCTTTCGAATGATATATAGTGGTTTTTTGGTCAAAAAGTGACCCCTAGACTAGTAACGCTCCATACAAAAAAGCGCCTACAAAAAATTTTTTTTGCAAAATTTTGAAATTTTCGTCAAAACCAATTTTCCAAAAACTACCAAAACGTGATCAGGACACACTTTAGACCATGAAAAGTGAAATCCGATGGTCATTTGCAACACTTGGTCAATCGAGAAAAATTTCACTTTTTTACTAGAGTCGGGAACCCTGGTTGAAAAATCGTTCAAGTGGCGGTTTTTGGCCAATAACTCGAATACTAGACGTCGGACGGGGGTGCCGTAGAACAATTTTTTGTAGCCCTTGAAATTATCTTTCGAATGATATATAGTGGTTTTTTGGTCAAAAAGTGACCCCTAGACTAGTAACGCTCCATACAAAAAAGCGCCTACAAAAAATTTTTTTTGCAAAATTTTGAAATTTTCGTCAAAACCAATTTTCCAAAAACTACCAAAACGTGATCAGGACACACTTTAGACCATGAAAAGTGAAATCCGATGGTCATTTGCAACACTTGGTCAATCGAGAAAAATTTCACTTTTTTACTAGAGTCGGGAACCCTGGTTGAAAAATCGCTCAAGTGGCGGTTTTTGGCCAATAACTCGAATACTAGACGTCGGACGGGGGTGCCGTAGAACAATTTTTTGTAGCCCTTGAAATTATCTTTCGAATGATATATAGTGGTTTTTTGGTCAAAAAGTGACCCCTAGACTAGTAACCCTCCATACACAAAACCGCCTAAAAAGTTTTGGTTTTGCAAAATTTTGAAAAGTGCGTCAAAAAAATTTTTTCAAAAAGTACCAAATCGTGATCAGAACTCACTATAGACCATAAAAAGTGAAATCCGATGGTCATTTGCAACACTTGGTCAATCGAGAAAAATTTCACTTTTTTACTAGAGTCGGGTACCCTGAACGAAAAATCGCTCAAGTGATGGTTTTTGGCCAATAACTCGAATACTAGACGTCGGAGGGGGGTGCCGTAGAACAATTTTTTGTAGCCCTTGAAATTACCTTTCGAATGATATATAGTGGTTTTTTGGTCAAACAGTGACCCCGAGACTAGTAACCCTCCATACACAAAACCGCCTACAAAAACTTTGTTTTGAAAAATTTTGAAAAGTTCAAAAAAATTTTTTTTTCAAAAACTACTAAAACGTGATAAGAACTTACTATAGACCATGAAAAGTGATATCCGATGATAATTTGCAAAAGTTGGTAACTAGTAAAAAATTTCACTTTTTTACTAGAGTCGGTGCAACGAGAAAAAAAAAGTCCGTGATGGAGAAAAATGGCACGTTTTCCACGCCTGTACGCTTTCGTTTTCTATATAGGGGGTAGGTGAGCCAGAAGCATGAATTTGACTGAGTACGTATCTTTATGAATTGGGCCCTTCTAAATCGATTGAGACTACCCCCAGGACGATCGGACGACTGCTTCTGGCTCAAAATGTGGTTTTTAGATTTTGATCGTCAATTATGAGAGAAAAAATCGATTAGAAGTAAAGATACGAAATGCTTGGTCTAAGTTGGGAAACGACTTCGGATATTTGTTGGACGTTGTCGTAGAAGGTCCGAGGACCAAGGAAAAGTGATTTCCAAGTGGATTTATGCACTATTAGTCGATGGTAAGATGTGAAATTAGTAGAACTTACCATACAGTTTGCGAAGTTGAAGCAATCGGTTGGTGAATATGGTACTGTCTGTCCAATTTGGTGGTTCGGAATGAGTGAAACGATGTTGATGATGGATAGACGTTCCGATTGCCCCCGATCGGGGAACATATAGTGGTCTTTAAGGTCCAAGTACCTATGTTTTGGTAAGCAGAACTGAGAGTTAAAGGATGAAAGTCGGCCATTCCTAATATCATCCTATCGGTGGTTCGCGAGTTGTTTGAGGACCGGAGCAGCTCGCGATGAAACGGTCCTAGGGTATTGGTTATCCATCCAAGGAAGAGTAAATGCGATCCTAGATGTGTGTCGTTGGCCGTTCTACCGGTATCGCCTATCGATGAGATATCGACGGGCATGCCTTACTCGAAAGTTGAATTCTAGGATCGATGGTCAAACAGACCTATGAGCGATAAACCAAACTGAACACGTATTGATGTCGGCTTTTCCTATCATTTGATGCCGCAGGTTGTTTAGGGACCGGAGCAACTTGCGGCCGAGACGGTCCCCGGGGGTTTCTTTCTCCAAGGAGTGGAAACTATTAAGCAAGAGTTGTAGCAAGATACGATCCTCTGATGTGTCGTTGGCCGTTCATGCGGTATCGCCTGTCGATGAGATATCGATGGGCATGCCTTACTCTACCGACCTTCTAATTGAGAGTATTAATCAGGGATCGATGGTCAAACAAGACCAATGAGCGATAAACCAAACTGAACACGTATTGATGTCGGCTTTTCCTATCATTTGATGCCGCAGGTTGTTTAGGGACCGGAGCAGCTTGCGGCCGAGACGGTCCCCGGGGGTTTCTTTCTCCAAGGAGAAGAAACGATTAAGCAAAAGTTGTAGCAAGATACGATCCTCTGATGTGTCGTTGGCCGTTCAAGCGGTATCGCCTGTCGATGAGATATCGATGGGCATGCCTTACTCTCCCGACTGGATTACTGAGAGTTTAATCAGGGATCGATGGTCAAACAGACCAATGAGCGATAAACCAAACTGAACACATATTGATGTCGGCATTTCCTATCATTTGTCGCAGGTTGTTTAGGGACCGGAGCAGCTTGCGACCGAGACGGTCCCCGGGGGTTTCTTTCTCTAAGGAGTGGAAACGATTAAGCAAAAGTCGTAGCAATAATCGATCACCTGATGTGTCGTTGGCCGTTCTTGCGGTATCGCCTGTCGATGAGATATCGATGGGCATGCCTTACTCTCCTGACTGTTTAATTGAGAGTTATAATCAGGGATCGATGGTCAAAAAGACCTATGAGCGATAAACCAAACTGAACACGTATTGATGTCGGCATTTCCTATCATTTGTCGCAGGTTGTTTGGGGACCGGAGCAGCTTGCGACCGAGACGGTCCCTTCCCGAAAGATGGTGAACCGAGTCGTCTGGCGTAAAAACCGGACGACTCGAAAGGGCTTGACCCTTTCAAGTGAGCGATAATCACATTCTACGCTCAGTTCGACAGCTACAAGGCAATCACTCGCTATGTTCAGAGCTAATACATGCAACATGCCGGCATTGTTTCCACCGACGCATGGATTCAAGACTGGTGCACTTATTAGTTAAACCGTTCGCCTCCGGGTGTTTCGAGTTCAAGTCTGGATGAGGATTGATCTTGCTGGTAATAGCTTGAGCCCCTGAATAAGGGGTCGAAGCGTACATCTTGAGACCATGTACAACATATTACCAAATCGGCACCATGGGTTCGGGTGCAAGTGATGTAACCGTGAAAGATGTTGAGCAGCCCAACATCGGTTTACACACGCATAATAGGAAGGCAGCGCTGTCGACTGGTCAGTCGTGTAAGAAGTGTGCATTATCGATCACAAATATATTGGTGATCTGTAGGTTGCGCATACACCATGCCCGGTGTAAAGTGCCGTGGTCCCCCCCGGGGGGCTGCATCAAATCGCCACGCGAACTACCCAATGGAACGAACTCTATGCATTTAATAAGAAGAAGAGATGATAATGAAACACGGTCGATTTAAGAGTTGAAAACGTTGAAATACCTATAAGCAAGTCTTAAGTTGGTGGTGACCGTTACGCCCCAACAAATTGGTGCCTTACCCTACACCAAAGAGCCATTCAACATGGTTCAAGTGAGCGATAATCACGCTCTACGCTCAGTATGACAGCTGCAAGGCAATCACTCGCTAAGTTCAGAGCTAATACATGCAACACGCCGGCATTGTTTCCACCGACGCATGGATTCAAGACTGGTGCACTTATTAGTTAAACCGTTCGCCTCCGGGTGTTTCGAGTTCAAGTCTGGATGAGGATTGTTCTTGCTGGTAATAGCTTGAGCCCCTGAATAAGGGGCCGAAGCGTACATCTTGAGTAAATGTACAACATATTACCAAATCGGCACCGTGGGTTCTGGTGCAAGTGATGTAACCGTGAAAGATGTTGAGCAGCCCAACATCGGTTTACACACGCATAATAGGAAGGCAGCGCTGTCGACTGGTCAGTCGTGTAAGAAGTGTGCATTATCGATCTCCAATATATGAGCTCAGTATGACAGCCCAATTGGTAATCCTCGGGACCTCCAGAAAGGAAGCTGGATGAGGATTACCAAATCGAAAGTTGATAAGTGTAGTGGTACCACTTAGTCAACTTGTATCCCGAAAGATGGTGAACCGAGTCGTCTGGCGTAAAAACCGGACGACTCGAAAGGGCTTGACCCTTTCAAGTGAGCGATAATCACGCTCTACGCTCAGTTCGACAGCTGCAAGGCAATCACTCGCTAAGTTCAGAGCTAATACATGCAACATGCCGGCATTGTTTCCACCGACGCATGGATTCAAGACTGGTGCACTTATTAGTTAAACCGTTCGCCTCCGGGTGTTTCGAGTTCAAGTCTGGATGAGGATTGATCTTGCTGGTAATAGCTTGAGCCCCTGAATAAGGGGTCGAAGCGTACATCTTGAGACCATGTACAACATATTACCAAATCGGCACCATGGGTTCGGGTGCAAGTGATGTAACCGTGAAAGATGTTGAGCAGCCCAACATCGGTTTACACACGCATAATAGGAAGGCAGCGCTGTCGACTGGTCAGTCGTGTAAGAAGTGTGCATTATCGATCACAAATATATTGGTGATCTGTAGGTTGCGCATACACCATGCCCGGTGTAAAGTGCCGTGGTCCCCCCCGGGGGGCTGCATCAAACCGTTCGCCACGCGAACTACCCAATGGAACGAACTCGATGCATTTAATAAGAAGAAGAGATGATAATGAAACACGGTCGATTTAAGAGTTGAAAACGTTGAAATGCCTATAAGCAAGTCTTAAGTTGGTGGTTTCGTTGTGCCCCAACAAATTGGTGCCTTACCCTACACCAAAGAGCCATTCAACATGGTTCAAGTGAGCGATAATCACGCTCTACGCTCAGTATGACAGCTGCAAGGCAATCACTCGCTAAGTTCAGAGCTAATACATGCAACACGCCGGCATTGTTTCCACCGACGCATGGATTCAAGACTGGTGCACTTATTAGTTAAACCGTTCGCCTCCGGGTGTTTCGAGTTCAAGTCTGGATGAGGATTGTTCTTGCTGGTAATAGCTTGAGCCCCTGAATAAGGGGCCGAAGCGTACATCTTGAGAGTAAATGTACAACATATTACCAAATCGGCACCGTGGGTTCTGGTGCAAGTGATGTAACCATGAAAGATGTTGAGCAGCCCAACATCGGTTTACACACGCATAAGGGGTTTATTGTTATCTGTAGGTTGCGCATACACCATACCCGGTGTAAAGTGCCGTGGTCCCCCAGGGGGCTGCATCAAAACGTTCGCCATGCGAACTACCCAATGGAACGAACTCGATGTATTGAAAGAGATGAACAATTAATAGCGAGAATAGGGGCCCGGAAGCAATTCCGCGGCCCTACGGTCGATTCAAGAGTTGAAACGTTGTACAATCGTGGATAGCACCTAGTGCTAATATGGTGAGAGATAATGTGTGAGGAAATTTAGTTTCCTAAAGTTTAGTTAGTGGTTTCCGTTGTGCCCTAACAAACTTAAAGTTGGTGGTGACCGTTACACCCCAACAAATTGGTGCCTTACCCAACACCAAAGAGCCATTCCATATGGTTCTAGAGAGAGAGAGTTGTGTGGAAATTTATTTCCCACTAAGCGAGTGTGTGTCTGTAGTGGAACGAATTCTGGTTGATCCTACCAGTAATATACGCTTGTCTCAAAGGTTAAGCCATGCATGTCTAAGTACAAACATAAATGAATGTGAAACCGCATAAGGCTCAGTATAACAGCTATAATTCACAAGATCATCCTACCACTAGTTACTTGGATAACTGTGGAAAATCCAGAGCTAATACATGCAACATGCCGGGACTGTTGCCCTCGCGGGTAGCTGAACTGGTGCACTTATTAGTTAAACCAATCGCCTCCGGGCGGCTTGAGTTGAAGTCTGGATAAGGACGCAGATCGTATGGTCGCTTGTCGACTGACGACAGATCTTTCAAATGTCTGCCCTATCAACTATTGATGGTAGTGTAGAGGACTACCATGGTTGCGACGGGTAACGGGGAATCAGGGTTCGATTCCGGAGAGGGAGCCTGAGAAATGGCTACCACATCCAAGGAAGGCAGCAGGCGCGTAAATTACCCAATCCCAGTACGGGGAGGTAGTGACGAGAAATAACAATATGGACCTCTCTAACGATGGTCCATAATTGGAATGAGTTGAGTATAAATCCTTCAACAAGGATCAAGTGGAGGGCAAGTCTGGTGCCAGCAGCCGCGGTAATTCCAGCTCCACTAGCGTATATTAAAGTTGTTGCGGTTAAAACGTTCGAAGTTGATTGCCCGTCCAGACACGTGACCGCCACGGGCGCCCGGTTACACGCCGGGGCCGTTCGTGCGCGCGCTCACGGCTGCGACTCACAATGGTGTACTTGGGCGTTACTCTGTGAACGAGTACCGTGCTACCGGTTAACTCCGGCACGGGCTCCTCATGGTGCTCAAGATACTCACATTTACCTTGAACAAATTAGAGTGCTCAAAGCAGGCTAAGACAAAGCGTCCGGCCCCCCCGTGGGGTTGGCGTTGGCCGAGAATAATCTTGCATGGAATAATGGAATATGACCTCGGTTTATACGATTTCGTTGGTTTGTCAGAAACCTAGAGGTAATGATTAACAGAAGTAGTTGGGGGCATTGGTATTACGGCGCGAGAGGTGAAATTCGTAGACCGTCGTAGGACCAACTGAAGCGAAAGCGTTTGCCATGGATGCTTTCTTTAATCAAGAACGAAAGTTAGAGGATCGAAGGCGATTAGATACCGCCCTAGTTCTAACCGTAAACGATGCCAATTAGCAATTGGGAGACGCTACCCCTATTCGGTGCTCTCAGTCGCTTCCGGGAAACCAAAATCGGGTTCCGGGGGAAGTATGGTTGCAAAGTTGAAACTTAAAGGAATTGACGGAAGGGCACCACAAGAAGTGGAGCTTGCGGCTTAATTTGACTCAACACGGGAAAATTTACCAGGTCCAAACTTATCGAGGTAAGACAGATTGATAGCTCTTTCTCAAATTTAAGGGTAGTGGTGCATGGCCGTTCTTAGTTCGTGGAATGATTTGTCTGGTTAATTCCGATAACGAACGTGACTCAAACATGCTAACTAGAACGCTGTCAGCAGTGCGCCTCCGGGCGCACCTGACGTTACAGCCGGGCGGCGCCTTCACGGGCGGTCGTCGGCTACGTTTGCCCTGCTTAGCGGGACAACTTGTGTTTAGCAAGCTGAGAATGAGCGATAACAGGTCCGTGATGCCCTTAGATGTTCTGGGCTGCACGCGTGCTACAATGTGGGTCGCAGCGTGTTCTCGCCAATAGGCGCCCCCATTCCGAGAGGAACGGGAAATCACTAAAATGCCCATCTAGTCGGGATTGGGGACTGCAACGGTCCCCATGAACCTGGAATTTCTAGTAAGCACTAGTCATTAGCTAGTGCTGATTACGTCCCTGCCCTTTGTACACACCGCCCGTCGCTACTACCGATGGATTATTTAGTGAGGTTTCTGGAGGCTTACCTTCCGCGGTTCCTTCGTGAGCTGCAGCTGGCATGGCTGAAGTTGACCGAACTTGATGATTTAGAGGAAGTAAAAGTCGTAACAAGGTTTCCGTAGGTGAACCTGCGGAAGGATCATTACTGATGATCGTCCGCGAGTGACCAACCATGGGCTGCCTTCGGTGTAGCTCGGTCGCTCGCTTGCTATGTGTCAGAATTTGTTGAAAGCCAACTCGTTCGTTGTACACTTTGATGGGTGACCATCACTGTGTCTCCGTGCCGAGCTAGATCTCCCCTAGCCGTAAGGCACTTGAACGCCCCTTCGACGACGAGTTGCATGTGTGTGGTATGTGTCAGAATCTGGTGAAGCTTTCTGCATGTGATGTGCCTTGTGTGGATCCGTGGCCATTGCATTGTGTCTGGTGCTTAGATACCCAGACACTTAGAACGCTTGCGCGGAAAGCAAACTCGATCGTTGTACACTTTGATGGGTGACCATTACTGTGTCTCCGTGCCGTGCTAGATCCCCCCTAGCCGTAAGGCACTTTGAACGCCCCTTCGACGACGAGTTACAAGAGTGTGGTATGTGTCAGAATCTGGTGAAGCTTTCTGCATGTGATGTGCCTTGTGTGGATCCGTGGCCATTGCATTGTGTCTGGTGTGTAGGTACCCAGACACTTAGAACGCTTGCGCGGAAAGCAAACTCGATCGTTGTACACTTTGATGGGCAACCATCACTGTGTCTCCGTGCCGTGCTAGATCTCCCCTAGCCGTAAGGCACTTTGAACGCCCCTTCGACGACGAGTTACAAGAGTGTGGTATGTGTCATAATCTGGTGAAGCTTTCTGCATGTGATGTGCCTTGTGTGGATCCGTGGCCATTGCATTGTGTCTGGTGTGTAGGTACCCAGACACTTAAGCAAACTCGATCGTTGTACACTGTGATGGGCGAGCATCACTGTGTCTCCGTGCCGTGTAAGAGCTCCCCTGGCCATCAGGCACTTGAAAGGTCCTTCGACGACGAGTTACAATAGTGGTGTGTTAGATACGTCAGGTGATGGTATCTACTGTTGTGCAATACGTATCCGGCCACGGCACGGAACGAACGGGAACTGTGGTGCAGACATACAAAGAGTTAAGCCTATTAGTCATTAACTCTAAGGACGGGGCCATGGGGCGGTACGCAAAGGATACGGATGAGCGAGTATGCAGGCCCAATACTCAATAGCTCGATCCGATCCAAGCACATGAGTTGACTGCGGCGCCAGGTTAACCAATGTGCTAGATTCTATTTGGCCAGTAGAATCTTGTGTCTTATGCGATTTGATACCAAGACACCAGAACGAAAGTTAGTTGAAGAGTTATTAAACTCTTATGAAGTATGGTTGTGCAATCACAACTTATGACTTTAACCTATAAAGTGGATATGGACTTGCAATTATAACATGGAATCTCTACACACCCCATGAGCTCGATCCAATCCACGCACACGAGTTGCCTGAGTAGCGACAGGTATACCGATGTGCAATACGTATCCGGCCACGGCACGGAACGAACGGGAACTGTGGTGCAGACATACAAAGAGTTAAGCCTACTAGTCATTAACTCTAAGGACGGGGCCATGGGGCGGTACGCAAAGGATACGGATGAGCGAGTATGCAGGCCCAATACTCAATAGCTCGATCCGATCCAAGCACATGAGTTGACTGCGGCGCCAGGTTAACCAATGTGCTAGATTCTATTTGGCCAGTAGAATCTTGTGTCTTACGCGATTTGATACCAAGACACCAGAACGAAAGTTAGTTGAAGAGTGATTAAACTCTTATGAAGAATGGTTGTGCAATCACAACTTATGACTTTAACCTATAAAGTGGATATGGACTATCAATTATAACATGGGGCACACACCATGTTCTCGATCCAATCCACGCACACGAGTTGCCTGAGTAGCGACAGGTATACCGATGTGCAATACGTATCCGGCCATAGGCACGGAACGAACAGGAACTGTGGTGCAGACATACAAGGGCCATGGGGCGGTACGCAAAGGATACGGATGAGCGAGTATGCAGGCCCAATACTCAATAGCTCGATCCGATCCAAGCACATGAGTTGACTGCGGCGTCAGGTTAACCGATGTGCAATACGTATCCGGCCATAGGCACGGAACGAACAGGAACTGTGGTGCAGACATACAAGGGCCATGGGGCGGTACGCAAAGGATACGGATGAGCGAGTATGCAGGCCCAATACTCAATAGCTCGATCCGATCCAAGCACATGAGTTGACTGCGGCGCCAGGTTAACCGATGTGCTAAGAGAGTTGTTCCTGGGCCTTCAAAGTGACTTCAAAACTATCTTAGCGAATGGTGGCCATGGGCGTAGACATGAGCCACAAGTCACAAGGCCTGGGACTATTGGGTAATAAAGACAACTTAGTCAGAAAGTTAGTCTTTGGACGTACCACCGGGATTGTGTTACATTGGGAACCTTACTATAAAACCCTAGGCAGGGGATCACTCGGCTCATGGATCGATGAAGACCGCAGCTAAATGCGCGTCACAATGTGAACTGCAGG
>NW_026045164.1:35000-47500 GCF_943734845.2 Anopheles funestus
TTGGCCAAAAGTACTGATAGAGTACCCACAAATAGCACCGAATGGGCCTAACATGGCCAAAAGTACCGATAGAGTACCCACAAATAGCACCGAATGGGCCTAACATGGCCAAAAGTACCGATAGAGCACCCACATATAGCACCCCATTGGCCTAAGTTGGCCAAAAGTACCGATAGAGTACCCACAAATAGCACCGAGTGGGCCTAACATGGCCAAAAGTACCGATAGAGCACCCACATATAGCACCGAATGGGCCTAACATGGCCAAAAGTACCGATAGAGTACCCACAAATAGCACCGAGTGGGCCTAACATGGCCAAAAGTACCGATAGAGTACCCACAAATAGCACCGAATGGGCCTAACATGGCCAAAAGTACCGATAGAGTACCCACAAAAAGCACCCAATTGGCCTAAGTTGGCCAAAAGTACCGACAAGAAGCACCAAAGAGGCCCGAGTAGAGCGAAATGTGGGCCAAATTGAACATTTGAAAATTTTTACAAGTCCAAAAAATTTTCTAAGTCCAGAAAATTTTCTAAGTCCAAAGAGTTGGACAAATTTCCTTAGGCCCAAAGGTTGCACTGAATGTTCCTAAGTTGGCCATCAGTACCCATGAAGTATCGCGAAGGTTCACCCGAAAGACACAATACGCCCTAAAGTACCCACAGAGTACCCACAAGTTGCACCCAATTGGCCTAAGTTGGCCAAAAGTACCGACAAGTACCACCATAGAAGCCCGAGTAGAGCGAAATGTGGGCCAAAGTACCGAGTAGTTGCCACAAATGCCCAAATGGATACCAAAATGTGGTACCAAGTACCTAACTGTTGCAACAAATGCTAGCTTTCTGACCAAAAGCTGTGGGCCAATTTCGTAGAAGAACCGCCTAGGCGAAAAGGCAAAAATCGCCGAAGCTGGCCCGCTCGCAGAGCTCGCGGGCCAGGAGATACTCATAGGGCGCTTTACTAGAGTGGGGAACTTGAGAATTTTTGTGTCCGAGACTTTGGGCAACTTCGCGGCCGCCCCCTTAAAGTAAAAGATTTTCTCTGGGTGCCTAAAATTCGCAATTCCCGCAAAGTCGGGAAGACGTTAAAGTTTTTGCCCAAAAAATGGCCATCGATTTAAGGTGATTTTCCAATAAGAAAATGCTTCCTATTTTGAATTTTTTCGAATATTTCCTAAACTAAGCGTCGGAGCACATGGCCGTGGAGGAACTTTTGGTAGCTTTTGGCAAGGGCTATCGGATGAAATAATGCGAAAGGCCATCGGAGCGATATTGGATTAATGCGGGCCCATAAACGTACCTAAGAAGTGAAAATTGGTACCTTGCACGCAGGATGCAAGAAATGCTTGAGTGTTAACCATCATCGGTACCAAGTACCTAGGTTATATCGAGTGCGTAGATGGAAGTCGGTACCAAAGGGAAACCTTCCTAGGCTAGGTGCACGCAAGTGAGTATGGATCGATCAGTAGAAAGATGGGAAGCCATAGGAAACCTTCCTAGGCTAGGTGCACGCAAGTGAGTATGGATCGATCAGTAGAAAGATGGGAAGCCATAGGAAACCTTCCTAGGCTAGGTGCACGCAAGTGAGTATGGATCGATCAGTAGAAAGATGGGAAGCCCAAGGAAACCTTCCTAGGCTAGGTGCACGCAAGTGAGTATGGATCGATCAGTAGAAAGATGGGAAGCCATAGGAAACCTTCCTAGGCTAGGTGCACGCAAGTGAGTATGGATCGATCAGTAGAAAGATGGGAAGCCATAGGAAACCTTCCTAGGCTAGGTGCACGCAAGTGAGTATGGATCGATCAGTAGAAAGATGGGAAGCCATAGGAAACCTTCCTAGGCTAGGTGCACGCAAGTGAGTATGGATCGATCAGTAGAAAGATGGGAAGCCATAGGAAACCTTCCTAGGCTAGGTGCACGCAAGTGAGTATGGATCGATCAGTAGAAAGATGGGAAGCCATAGGAAACCTTCCTAGGCTAGGTGCACGCAAGTGAGTATGGATCGATCAGTAGAAAGATGGGAAGCCATAGGAAACCTTCCTAGGCTAGGTGCACGCAAGTGAGTATGGATCGATCAGTAGAAAGATGGGAAGCCATAGGAAACCTTCCTAGGCTAGGTGCACGCAAGTGAGTATGGATCGATCAGTAGAAAGATGGGAAGCCATAGGAAACCTTCCTAGGCTAGGTGCACGCAAGTGAGTATGGATCGATCAGTAGAAAGATGGGAAGCCATAGGAAACCTTCCTAGGCTAGGTGCACGCAAGTGAGTATGGATCGATCAGTAGAAAGATGGGAAGCCATAGGAAACCTTCCTAGGCTAGGTGCACGCAAGTGAGTATGGATCGATCAGTAGAAAGATGGGAAGCCATAGGAAACCTTCCTAGGCTAGGTGCACGCAAGTGAGTATGGATCGATCAGTAGAAAGTGGGAAGCCCAGTACCAAATGCCCTAGTGAAGACCGTAAACGAATATCATGAACCGAGAAGGAGCACCAAATGCCCTAGTGAAGACCGTAAACGAATATCATGAACCGATAAGGAGCACCAAATGCCCTAGTGAAGACCGTAAACGAATATCATGAACCAAGAAGTAGCAACGAATGCCTGAAAAAGTACCAAGTCCACGGTATAGAGTAACGAGAGTTAACCGCCGTGATGTATGCAATGAGGGCAGCCATTGCATGGGTTCTGGACTTGGTTCGCGAATAACTTTTTTGCTAGACATCGGACAAAGTTGACGTGGAAGAACGAAATGTAGCATTTGGTGCCACCTATCCAAAACTTTTTCAAGATTGAAGATCCGATCGATACAGCCTGAGTTATAGGCAAAAGTTGGTGCAAAATTGAGCATTTTTAATGGTGAAAAATCGGTACTCCTCGAATAGCTCCTGTTGGAAGCATCGGACCACATGGTCGTGGAGGAACATATTGTAGCGTGCGGTGTCAAGTATCGACACCCAAAACCGCATGTCCGATGGACGGAAAATGACCAAGTTATAGTGAAAACTTGGTTGCACCAAATTCCCGAAGAAGTGCAACGAGAAGGTGAATGCGCAGGTTGTTCGTCGAATAGCTCCGGCCACAGACATGGTAGCGATTAGTGGTGCATGGAAGAAATCTAGCCACAAGTGCCATCTACCCATGGCCAGAAGAAAGTGTGGCCATATCTTGGATACCGGCGGAGCTATGGTGCAAATATGGGCCAAAAATGGTGCAAGTTGGACCAAAAATCCGACCAAGTGCGCGAGGCGCTTTCGTGAATAGCTCCGGCCACAGACATGGTAGCGATTAGTGGTGCATGGAAGAAATCTAGCCACAAGTGCCATCTACCCATGGCCAGAAGAAAGTGTGGCCATATCTTGGATACCGGCGGAGCTATGGGGCAAATATGGGCCAAAAATGGTGCTAGTTGGACCAAAAATCCGACCAAGTGCGCGAGGCGCTTTCTTGAATAGCTCCGGCCACAGACATGGTAGCGATTAGTGGTGCATGGAAGAAATCTAGCCACAAGTGCCATCTACCCATGGCCAGAAGAAAGTGTGGCCATATCTTGGATACCGGCGGAGCTATGGGGCAAATATGGGCCAAAAATGGGTAAAATTTGACGGTTCAAAGCCAAGGGTAAATTTTTTTATTCCTCTAATAACTTCTAGCACAGACATTGAATCGGTTGGAGATGTATGGATGAAATGTAGCAAACAGTTGGAACTACCCATAAAATCTTAAAGATTGACGATCCAATGTATAGAACCGGAGTAATGTGCGATACTTGGTGAAAAATCGAGTGAAAAATTAACTATAAACTGTTTTTGGCCCATAACTCGAATACTAGACATCGGAAGGGGGGGTCGTAGAACGATTTTTTGTTGCCCTATCGATTCCCTATCGAACGAGCAAAAGTTGTTTTTTTGACCAAAAAGTACCCCCACTCTAGTAAAATTGGCCTGATTTTACTAGTCCCCGGTACCCGTACAGGCAAAATGAGCAAAATGCTCAAGTATGAATGGTTTTTGGCCCATAACTCGAATACTAGACGTCGCAGGGGGGTGTCGTGGAACAATTTTTGGTAGCCCTTGAAATTATCTATCGATTGACATATACTTGATTTTTGGCCAAAAAGTTCCCTAGACTAGTAAAAATCGCATCATTTTACTAGAGTCGGGTACCCTGGACGAAAAACCGCTATAATTGCGGTTTTTGGCTAATAACTCGAATACTAGACGTCGCAGGGGGGTGTCGTGGAACAATTTTTGGTAGCCCTTGAAATTATCTATCGAATGACATATACTTGATTTTTGGCCAAAAAGTTCCCTAGACTAGTAAAAATCGCATCATTTTACTAGAGTCGGGTACCCTGGACGAAAAACCGCTATAGTTGCGGTTTTTGGCTAATAACTCTAATACTAGACGTCGGAGGGGGGTGTCGTGGAACAATTTTTGGTAGCCCTTGAAATTATCTATCGAATGACATATACTTGATTTTTGGCCAAAAAGTTCCCTAGACTAGTAAAAATCGCATCATTTTACTAGAGTCGGGTACCCTGGACGAAAAACCGCTTAAGTTGCGGTTTTTGGCTAATAACTCGAATACTAGACGTCGCAGGGGGGTGTCGTGGAACAATTTTTGGTAGCCCTTGAAATTATCTATCGAATGACATATACTTGATTTTTTGACCAAAAAGTTCCTAGACTAGTAAAAATCGCATCATTTTACTAGAGTCGGGTACCCTGTACGAAAAACCGCTATAGTTGCGGTTTTTGGCCAATAACTCGAATACTAGACGTCGGAGGGGGGTGCCGTAGAACAATTTTTTGTAGCCCTTGAAATTACCTTTCGAATGATATATAGTGGTTTTTTGGTCAAACAGTGACCCCGAGACTAGTAACCCTCCATACACAAAACCGCCTAAAAAGTTTTGGTTTTGCAAAATTTTGAAAAGTGCGTCAAAAAATTTTTTTCAAAAAGTACCAAATCGTGATCAGAACTCACTATAGACCATAAAAAGTGAAATCCGATGGTCATTTGCAACACTTGGTCAATCGAGAAAAATTTCACTTTTTTACTAGAGTCGGGTACCCTGAACGAAAAATCGCTCAAGTGATGGTTTTTGGCCAATAACTCGAATACTAGACGTCGGAGGGGGGTGCCGTAGAACAATTTTTTGTAGCCCTTGAAATTACCTTTCGAATGATATATAGTGGTTTTTTGGTCAAACAGTGACCCCGAGACTAGTAACCCTCCATACACAAAACCGCCTACAAAAACTTTGTTTTGAAAAATTTTGAAAAGTTCAAAAAAATTTTTTTTTCAAAAACTACTAAAACGTGATAAGAACTTACTATAGACCATGAAAAGTGATATCCGATGATAATTTGCAAAAGTTGGTAACTAGTAAAAAATTTCACTTTTTTACTAGAGTCGGTGCAACGAGAAAAAAAAAGTCCGTGATGGAGAAAAATGGCACGTTTTCCACGCCTGTACGCTTTCGTTTTCTATATAGGGGGTAGGTGAGCCAGAAGCATGAATTTGACTGAGTACGTATCTTTATGAATTGGGCCCTTCTAAATCGATTGAGACTACCCCCAGGACGATCGGACGACTGCTTCTGGCTCAAAATGTGGTTTTTAGATTTTGATCGTCAATTATGAGAGAAAAAATCGATTAGAAGTAAAGATACGAAATGCTTGGTCTAAGTTGGGAAACGACTTCGGATATTTGTTGGACGTTGTCGTAGAAGGTCCGAGGACCAAGGAAAAGTGATTTCCAAGTGGATTTATGCACTATTAGTCGATGGTAAGATGTGAAATTAGTAGAACTTACCATACAGTTTGCGAAGTTGAAGCAATCGGTTGGTGAATATGGTACTGTCTGTCCAATTTGGTGGTTCGGAATGAGTGAAACGATGTTGATGATGGATAGACGTTCCGATTGCCCCCGATCGGGGAACATATAGTGGTCTTTAAGGTCCAAGTACCTATGTTTTGGTAAGCAGAACTGAGAGTTAAAGGATGAAAGTCGGCCATTCCTAATATCATCCTATCGGTGGTTCGCGAGTTGTTTAAGGACCGGAGCAGCTCGCGATGAAACGGTCCTAGGGTATTGGTTATCCATCCAAGGAAGAGTAAATGCGATCCTAGATGTGTGTCGTTGGCCGTTCTACCGGTATCGCCTATCGATGAGATATCGACGGGCATGCCTTACTCGAAAGTTGAATTCTAGGATCGATGGTCAAACAGACCTATGAGCGATAAACCAAACTGAACACGTATTGATGTCGGCTTTTCCTATCATTTGATGCCGCAGGTTGTTTAGGGACCGGAGCAACTTGCGGCCGAGACGGTCCCCGGGGGTTTCTTTCTCCAAGGAGTGGAAACTATTAAGCAAGAGTTGTAGCAAGATACGATCCTCTGATGTGTCGTTGGCCGTTCATGCGGTATCGCCTGTCGATGAGATATCGATGGGCATGCCTTACTCTACCGACCTTCTAATTGAGAGTATTAATCAGGGATCGATGGTCAAACAAGACCAATGAGCGATAAACCAAACTGAACACGTATTGATGTCGGCTTTTCCTATCATTTGATGCCGCAGGTTGTTTAGGGACCGGAGCAGCTTGCGGCCGAGACGGTCCCCGGGGGTTTCTTTCTCCAAGGAGAAGAAACGATTAAGCAAAAGTTGTAGCAAGATACGATCCTCTGATGTGTCGTTGGCCGTTCAAGCGGTATCGCCTGTCGATGAGATATCGATGGGCATGCCTTACTCTCCCGACTGGATTACTGAGAGTTTAATCAGGGATCGATGGTCAAACAGACCAATGAGCGATAAACCAAACTGAACACGTATTGATGTCGGCATTTCCTATCATTTGTCGCAGGTTGTTTAGGGACCGGAGCAGCTTGCGACCGAGACGGTCCCCGGGGGTTTCTTTCTCCAAGGAGTGGAAACGATTAAGCAAAAGTCGTAGCAATAATCGATCACCTGATGTGTCGTTGGCCGTTCTTGCGGTATCGCCTGTCGATGAGATATCGATGGGCATGCCTTACTCTCCTGACTGTTTAATTGAGAGTTATAATCAGGGATCGATGGTCAAAAAGACCTATGAGCGATAAACCAAACTGAACACGTATTGATGTCGGCATTTCCTATCATTTGTCGCAGGTTGTTTGGGGACCGGAGCAGCTTGCGACCGAGACGGTCCCTTCCCGAAAGATGGTGAACCGAGTCGTCTGGCGTAAAAACCGGACGACTCGAAAGGGCTTGACCCTTTCAAGTGAGCGATAATCACATTCTACGCTCAGTTCGACAGCTACAAGGCAATCACTCGCTATGTTCAGAGCTAATACATGCAACATGCCGGCATTGTTTCCACCGACGCATGGATTCAAGACTGGTGCACTTATTAGTTAAACCGTTCGCCTCCGGGTGTTTCGAGTTCAAGTCTGGATGAGGATTGATCTTGCTGGTAATAGCTTGAGCCCCTGAATAAGGGGTCGAAGCGTACATCTTGAGACCATGTACAACATATTACCAAATCGGCACCATGGGTTCGGGTGCAAGTGATGTAACCGTGAAAGATGTTGAGCAGCCCAACATCGGTTTACACACGCATAATAGGAAGGCAGCGCTGTCGACTGGTCAGTCGTGTAAGAAGTGTGCATTATCGATCACAAATATATTGGTGATCTGTAGGTTGCGCATACACCATACCCGGTGTAAAGTGCCGTGGTCCCCCCCGGGGGGCTGCATCAAACCGTTCGCCACGCGAACTACCCAATGGAACGAACTCGATGCATTTAATAAGAAGAAGAGATAATAATGAAACACGGTCGATTTAAGAGTTGAAAACGTTGAAATGCCTATAAGCAAGTCTTAAGTTGGTGGTGACCGTTACGCCCCAACAAATTGGTGCCTTACCCTACACCAAAGAGCCATTCAACATGGTTCAAGTGAGCGATAATCACGCTCTACGCTCAGTATGACAGCTGCAAGGCAATCACTCGCTAAGTTCAGAGCTAATACATGCAACACGCCGGCATTGTTTCCACCGACGCATGGATTCAAGACTGGTGCACTTATTAGTTAAACCGTTCGCCTCCGGGTGTTTCGAGTTCAAGTCTGGATGAGGATTGTTCTTGCTGGTAATAGCTTGAGCCCCTGAATAAGGGGCCGAAGCGTACATCTTGAGAGTAAATGTACAACATATTACCAAATCGGCACCGTGGGTTCTGGTGCAAGTGATGTAACCATGAAAGATGTTGAGCAGCCCAACATCGGTTTACACACGCATAAGGGGTTTATTGTTATCTGTAGGTTGCGCATACACCATACCCGGTGTAAAGTGCCGTGGTCCCCCAGGGGGCTGCATCAAAACGTTCGCCATGCGAACTACCCAATGGAACGAACTCGATGTATTGAAAGAGATGAACAATTAATAGCGAGAATAGGGGCCCGGAAGCAATTCCGCGGCCCTACGGTCGATTCAAGAGTTGAAACGTTGTACAATCGTGGATAGCACCTAGTGCTAATATGGTGAGAGATAATGTGTGAGGAAATTTAGTTTCCTAAAGTTTAGTTAGTGGTTTCCGTTGTGCCCTAACAAACTTAAAGTTGGTGGTGACCGTTACACCCCAACAAATTGGTGCCTTACCCAACACCAAAGAGCCATTCCATATGGTTCTAGAGAGAGAGAGTTGTGTGGAAATTTATTTCCCACTAAGCGAGTGTGTGTCTGTAGTGGAACGAATTCTGGTTGATCCTACCAGTAATATACGCTTGTCTCAAAGGTTAAGCCATGCATGTCTAAGTACAAACATAAATGAATGTGAAACCGCATAAGGCTCAGTATAACAGCTATAATTCACAAGATCATCCTACCACTAGTTACTTGGATAACTGTGGAAAATCCAGAGCTAATACATGCAACATGCCGGGACTGTTGCCCTCGCGGGTAGCTGAACTGGTGCACTTATTAGTTAAACCAATCGCCTCCGGGCGGCTTGAGTTGAAGTCTGGATAAGGACGCAGATCGTATGGTCGCTTGTCGACTGACGACAGATCTTTCAAATGTCTGCCCTATCAACTATTGATGGTAGTGTAGAGGACTACCATGGTTGCGACGGGTAACGGGGAATCAGGGTTCGATTCCGGAGAGGGAGCCTGAGAAATGGCTACCACATCCAAGGAAGGCAGCAGGCGCGTAAATTACCCAATCCCAGTACGGGGAGGTAGTGACGAGAAATAACAATATGGACCTCTCTAACGATGGTCCATAATTGGAATGAGTTGAGTATAAATCCTTCAACAAGGATCAAGTGGAGGGCAAGTCTGGTGCCAGCAGCCGCGGTAATTCCAGCTCCACTAGCGTATATTAAAGTTGTTGCGGTTAAAACGTTCGAAGTTGATTGCCCGTCCAGACACGTGACCGCCACGGGCGCCCGGTTACACGCCGGGGCCGTTCGTGCGCGCGCTCACGGCTGCGACTCACAATGGTGTACTTGGGCGTTACTCTGTGAACGAGTACCGTGCTACCGGTTAACTCCGGCACGGGCTCCTCATGGTGCTCAAGATACTCACATTTACCTTGAACAAATTAGAGTGCTCAAAGCAGGCTAAGACAAAGCGTCCGGCCCCCCCGTGGGGTTGGCGTTGGCCGAGAATAATCTTGCATGGAATAATGGAATATGACCTCGGTTTATACGATTTCGTTGGTTTGTCAGAAACCTAGAGGTAATGATTAACAGAAGTAGTTGGGGGCATTGGTATTACGGCGCGAGAGGTGAAATTCGTAGACCGTCGTAGGACCAACTGAAGCGAAAGCGTTTGCCATGGATGCTTTCTTTAATCAAGAACGAAAGTTAGAGGATCGAAGGCGATTAGATACCGCCCTAGTTCTAACCGTAAACGATGCCAATTAGCAATTGGGAGACGCTACCCCTATTCGGTGCTCTCAGTCGCTTCCGGGAAACCAAAATCGGGTTCCGGGGGAAGTATGGTTGCAAAGTTGAAACTTAAAGGAATTGACGGAAGGGCACCACAAGAAGTGGAGCTTGCGGCTTAATTTGACTCAACACGGGAAAATTTACCAGGTCCAAACTTATCGAGGTAAGACAGATTGATAGCTCTTTCTCAAATTTAAGGGTAGTGGTGCATGGCCGTTCTTAGTTCGTGGAATGATTTGTCTGGTTAATTCCGATAACGAACGTGACTCAAACATGCTAACTAGAACGCTGTCAGCAGTGCGCCTCCGGGCGCACCTGACGTTACAGCCGGGCGGCGCCTTCACGGGCGGTCGTCGGCTACGTTTGCCCTGCTTAGCGGGACAACTTGTGTTTAGCAAGCTGAGAATGAGCGATAACAGGTCCGTGATGCCCTTAGATGTTCTGGGCTGCACGCGTGCTACAATGTGGGTCGCAGCGTGTTCTCGCCAATAGGCGCCCCCATTCCGAGAGGAACGGGAAATCACTAAAATGCCCATCTAGTCGGGATTGGGGACTGCAACGGTCCCCATGAACCTGGAATTTCTAGTAAGCACTAGTCATTAGCTAGTGCTGATTACGTCCCTGCCCTTTGTACACACCGCCCGTCGCTACTACCGATGGATTATTTAGTGAGGTTTCTGGAGGCTTACCTTCCGCGGTTCCTTCGTGAGCTGCAGCTGGCATGGCTGAAGTTGACCGAACTTGATGATTTAGAGGAAGTAAAAGTCGTAACAAGGTTTCCGTAGGTGAACCTGCGGAAGGATCATTACTGATGATCGTCCGCGAGTGACCAACCATGGGCTGCCTTCGGTGTAGCTCGGTCGCTCGCTTGCTATGTGTCAGAATTTGTTGAAAGCCAACTCGTTCGTTGTACACTTTGATGGGTGACCATCACTGTGTCTCCGTGCCGAGCTAGATCTCCCCTAGCCGTAAGGCACTTGAACGCCCCTTCGACGACGAGTTGCATGTGTGTGGTATGTGTCAGAATCTGGTGAAGCTTTCTGCATGTGATGTGCCTTGTGTGGATCCGTGGCCATTGCATTGTGTCTGGTGCTTAGATACCCAGACACTTAGAACGCTTGCGCGGAAAGCAAACTCGATCGTTGTACACTTTGATGGGTGACCATCACTGTGTCTCCGTGCCGTGCTAGATCCCCCCTAGCCGTAAGGCACTTTGAACGCCCCTTCGACGACGAGTTACAAGAGTGTGGTATGTGTCAGAATCTGGTGAAGCTTTCTGCATGTGATGTGCCTTGTGTGGATCCGTGGCCATTGCATTGTGTCTGGTGTGTAGGTACCCAGACACTTAGAACGCTTGCGCGGAAAGCAAACTCGATCGTTGTACACTTTGATGGGCAACCATCACTGTGTCTCCGTGCCGTGCTAGATCTCCCCTAGCCGTAAGGCACTTTGAACGCCCCTTCGACGACGAGTTACAAGAGTGTGGTATGTGTCATAATCTGGTGAAGCTTTCTGCATGTGATGTGCCTTGTGTGGATCCATGGCCATTGCATTGTGTCTGGTGTGTAGGTACCCAGACACTTAAGCAAACTCGATCGTTGTACACTTTGATGGGCGAGCATCACTGTGTCTCCGTGCCGTGTAAGAGCTCCCCTGGCCATCAGGCACTTGAAAGGTCCTTGGACGACGAGTTACAATAGTGGTGTGTTAGATACGTCAGATTACGGTGTCTACTACTGTGCAATACGTATCCGGCTACGGCACGGAACGAACGGGAACTGTGGTGCAGACAAACAAGAGTTAAGCCTATTAGTCATTAACTCTAAGGACGGGGCCATGGGGCGGTACACAAAGGATACGGATGAGCGAGTATGCAGGCCCAATACTCAATAGCTCGATCCGATCCAAGCACATGAGTTGACTGCGGCGTCAGGTTAACCAATGTGCTAGATTCTATTTGGCCAGTAGAATCTTGTGTCTTATGCGATTTGATACCAAGACACCAGAACGAAAGTTAGTTGAAGAGTTATTAAACTCTTATGAAGTATGGTTGTGCAATCACAACTTATGACTTTAACCTATAAAGTGGATATGGACTTGCAATTATAACATGGAATCTCTACACACCCCATGAGCTCGATCCAATCCACGCACACGAGTTGCCTGAGTAGCGACAGGTATACCGATGTGCAATACGTATCCGGCCACGGCACGGAACGAACGGGAACTGTGGTGCAGACATACAAAGAGTTAAGCCTACTAGTCATTAACTCTAAGGACGGGGCCATGGGGCGGTACGCAAAGGATACGGATGAGCGAGTATGCAGGCCCAATACTCAATAGCTCGATCCGATCCAAGCACATGAGTTGACTGCGGCGCCAGGTTAACCAATGTGCTAGATTCTATTTGGCCAGTAGAATCTTGTGTCTTACGCGATTTGATACCAAGACACCAGAACGAAAGTTAGTTGAAGAGTGATTAAACTCTTATGAAGAATGGTTGTGCAATCACAACTTATGACTTTAACCTATAAAGTGGATATGGACTATCAATTATAACA
>NW_026045164.1:52500-75000 GCF_943734845.2 Anopheles funestus
TTATCTATAAGTCCCCGACGGTCTCGGACTCCTATTCTTTAACGGGACGATGTATCGGCCTCTAATGCCGCGGCAGCTTCCGCAGCAGAGAGGCCTCCCGTTTGAGTACCGCTGGCCGGTGACTCAACGGTGGATGGATACCCGTTTTCATCCTCACTGGAGGATCCTCCTTCCTCGCCATGCAGCCATGCCAGGGAGGCCACGGACCTTCGCCTCTCCCTGAACCTCGCGACTCGTTCGCGAATGGCCGCACGACGCGCAGCTGTAGTAGGCGACGGAGGTGGTGAAGGGGGCCGCCCACCTCGCTGCAACTCCCTTGCTCTTGCTCGAGCCGCATTCCTCGCAACATTCCGGCGCTGGTTGCGAGCGACAGCCACCGAGTTGTCGGGGAGGCGTGCAGCTGACAGCTGGTCCTGCGCGGCTAACTCCTCCCTTTCCGCATTCCAGCCATCTTGCAGCTCGTCGGTTATCCGTGCGACGAACTCGCAAATGCCGCTCCACCTCTCCGGGCTCTCAAGCAAGGCTGCCTCGAAGCCCTCGGGGGTGATCTGGTTCGATCTCCCCGCCTCGAACAGCACCTCCCGTTCAGCGGCAAAACGCGGACAGGAAAATACGACGTGTTCCGCCGTCTCGGCAACGCCAGGACATCTGGGGCAGTCCGGGGACGACGTGAAGCCCATCCGGCACAGGTAGTCACGGAAAAATCCGTGGCCAGACAATACCTGCGCCAACTGGAACGTCACGTCTCCATGCTTCCGTGACTGCCATGCCCTCACGTCGGGTAGCACTCGATGCGTCCACCGAGTGTACCGACTGGCGTCTCCGCTGGCAGCATCCGCGTCCCACCGCTGCTGCCACTGCTCATACGTCTGGTCACGCTCCAGCTCACGAACGCCAGACCTGGGGATCTCGTTGGCTGGATCGTTCAGCCGTTGATGGACCCTGCTGTCCTCCTCTATCTGCAGGCATATTGGAATGAGACCGGCCAGCAGCACGGCCGTCTCACCCCTCACCGTCCGGAAAGCCCGACAAACACGAATGGCCGTTGTCCTCTGCACCCGCTGCACCAATCTACGACATTGGCGCAGCTGCAGCCCCTCCGACCAAACTGGGGCCCCGTAGCGCAGGATGGAGTCCGCTACGGCCGCCAGCAGTCGGGCACGCGACGACTTCGGTCCACTGTGGTTCGGCATGAGGCGCGTGACGGCTTCCGCGACCTTCATGGCCTTCGCTGCAACCTGCTGAACGTGCGGCAACCATGACAGGTGGTCGTGCAACCAAACTCCAAGATAACGGATGGAGCGCTGGGATTGCACGACCACACCTCCGATGTTGATGCTCACGACCGGATGACGCTTCAGGGTGGAGATGAGCGTCATTTCCGTCTTCTCTGGCGCCAACGAGAGACGGTTCCGGTCCAGCCAGTCCATGATTACCGCGATGGCTCGTTCAGCAGTCGAGGAAGCGGCTTGGGGTGTCGTTGCAGGGACCAAGACGACAAGGTCATCAGCGTAGCCAATAACCTCGGCCCCCTCAGGCAACTGGACACCCAGGACCCCGTCGTACAGCACGTTCCAAAGCGTGGGTCCCAAAATGGAACCCTGTGGAACGCCCGCGCTGATGTTCCGCTCGACAGGGCCCTCGCTGGTGTCGATAACCAGCCGCCGGTCCTCGAAATAGCTCCTCAGTATCTGCTGCAGCGATGACGGTACCCCCTTGTCCCTCAGCGCGTTGGCGATGGCTTGCCAGGGCGCAGAGTTAAAGGCGTTGCGGATATCAAGTGCCACCACCATCAGGCAGCGCTTGTCCCGGGCGTTGGTGCGGCGAAAGGACATGGCCGTCCTGCCCGCTTCGACAACGCGCTGGATCGCACTGATGGTGGATCTGCCTCGCCGGAAACCGTACTGCCCGTCCGACAGCCGTTCCGCATCCGGTTCCTCCAGGAACTCGTTGAGGCGGTTAAGAATTAGGCGCTCCAACACCTTGCCGAGTGCGTCGAGCATGCACAGCGGCCGGTAGGAGGAGCTTTCCCCGGGAGGCTTGCCAGGCTTTGGCAGCAGTACCAGTCGTTGCCTCTTCCAGGGCGCTGGAAACGCACCCCGGTCCAGGCAGTCCTGGTACAAACGGACGAAAACCTCCGGGTACTTCCTAATGGCCGTCTTAACCGCCGCGTTGGGGATACCGTCCAGTCCAGGCGCTTTCCGGTTCGCCATCGATCCCACGATGGACAACAGCTCGCCCACGGTGACAGGGGTCAACGAAGAACTCCGCTCCTCGGTGTCGACGCTCGATGATTCAGCGTCCGGCCAGTCAACAGGCGGATGTGTCGGGAACAGATCGTTGGCTATCCGCTCCAACACGACACGGTCAGTCTCAGGTGGCACGAAGCAGCCACGAAGACGAGACATGACCACCCGATAACCGGCCCCAAACTCGTTGGTTTCCGCCTGTTGAATCAGCTCATCGAGCTGCGCTCGCTTGCTGGCCCGGACAGCCTTCTCGACGGCTCTCCTCGCCGACCGATGATGTGCAGCCACGATGCTGCGCTCCTGCAGGTCGGTGGTATGAAGCATCCGCTCGTGCACGGCCGCACACTCCTCCCGAAGACGCAAGATCTCCGGAGTCCACCAGAAGAGGTCTCGATGGGGGTCACGATGCGACATGGTGACGCGCTCCATCGTGTCGTCGCATGCATCTAGCATGGCGTCGACCATCCCCTCCTGGCTGACGGCTCGTTCCGGAAAACCGGCCGTCTGGAGTGCGGCTGCGAATGCCTCCACCGAAAACTGCGTCGTCTTCCATCTACGGCCAGCGTGCCGAAACGTGGTAGACGACGAAGAGGACCCCTGTCCCCGCTGGCGATGCTGCTGCTGTTGTCGCTGCTGCCTCCCGTTCAGGTGACGATGCTGCTGCTGCAGGTGCTGCTGCTGCTGGTGCTGCTGCTGCTGGTGCTGCTGCTGTTGTCGTCGCTGCTGGTCGAGAGTTGGAGGCCCCACGGTGAAGAAAATGTACCGGTGGTCCGACGCCGTATAGTGGAACGAAGTGGTGTTCGCTGCCACCTCCCAAGTGTCTGGACGAGCAATGGATGCGCTCGCGAAAGACACATCCACGACACTGGGAGTGGCGACTCCGTTGCCCACGAACGTCGGGACCGATCCTTGGTTCAGGACCACAAGCCCAAGCTGCCGAATTGTATCGAGCAGCTCTTCACCGCGCCGGGTGGTACGTTGGCTACCCCACTCCTCGTTCCAGGCGTTGAAATCGCCTGCCAGGACGATGCGAGGGTGGGGTTGGGCCTCCAACTCCACCGCCTCCAGAAGTTGCTCGAACTCGCCGGCGTTGAGACGTGGAGGGGCGTAACAGCTGATGAAGACCACCCCTCCAATCTGCGCAGCAGCCAACCCGGGCATGGCACAGCGCCAGACCCGCTGGATTGGAAGGTGGCCGGTTGCCACCACAGCTGCTCTCCCCGACGAATCCACCGTCCAGTTACCGCTGCCCTCTGGAGGTCGATACACCTCTGACAGCAGCAGCACGTCGACCCGCTTCGTGCGGGCTGTTTGCAGGGCCAGATCCTGGGCAGTGCGTCCACCACCCAGGTTGACCTGCATCACCCTCACTACACCCGACACTGTTGACCTTGTCGGCACGATGAGTGGCCCACTCGATGGGGCCCCTGGCAGACAATGCACTTAGCTGCCGACGTGCACTGACTAACGCGGTGGCCTACCTCGCCACACTGCAAACACTGACCCGTCCGGTCAGTTGAAGAACGGCAGTCCCGCGCCAGGTGCCCCATCAGCAGGCAACGGAAGCAGCGCTGACGGTCGAGCGGCTTCTTCGGCACTTCGCGGATGCCGCTGACACATTGGCAGAGTGTCAACTTCTGACCAATGAGACTCCGTGCCTTGGCCAGTGGGAGTCGAACACGCGCTCGCTTTGTGCCATCACGGAGCTCCCAAAGCTCGACGTGAGTGATGCCAGCCGCTGACCCCAGCTTCTCCTCAATGGCAAGCTTCACGTCACTCTCTTTGGCCAGAGAGTCGACGTTGGTGATGAGAAGCTCACCCATCTCCGTCACCACTCGTGCCTCGCCATCCTCACCTAGCGCTAGCTGGATCCGGCGAGCCAGCTCCGCGCTATCGACGTTCTTCCGCAACGGTACAAGCAGATGACCTTGCACGGTCCGGCGCCCCATGCCGATGTCTGCCCTGACGTCCTGCAGCTCCTGAGATGTACGCAGCTTCACGTACATCTCTGTCCAGGTTTTGTCCGAACCTGGGACCACCGCAATGCGGTCAGGACGCGGAGGACGCCCCTTAGACTGGGCACGATGCTGCTGATGTTGTTGCTGCTGACTCTGCTGCTGCTGCTGGCGCATCTGAGGTGGCCGGTACGGCTGGCCCACCTGCTGCGGTTGCTGCTGCTGCTGATTCGAACGTTGCGATCGGCTCTTCCGACCGCTCACGACCGTAGCCCAGGACATCTGCTGCTGTTGCCGCTGCTGCTGACGTTGCGGTTGCTGCTGCTGCTGCTGCTGCTGGCCATTAGCCGACACTGCGACCGTCCGTCGCTGCGGCTGTGGCTGGCTGCGCTGCTGCTGCTGCTGCTGCTGCTGCTGCTGCCGCTGTTGTTGTTGCTGCTGCCGCTGCTGCTGCTGCTGCCGCTGCTGCTGCTGCTGCTGCTGCTGCTGCTGCTGCAGTTGCGAAGCTTTCTTCGCACGGTTGCGCTGCTGCCGGCTGCGTTTTGTCCTGGCACTGCCCTGACCAACAGGCTGTGCCGAGGAATGAAGCGCCGTCAAGGAACGCATGCCCTCTTGAAGCGCTTCCAGCGTACACTTCAGGGCCACTTCACGTTCCCGGCTAAGTCGCAGCTCTTCCGTCAGCGACTCGATCTGTTTGGCGAAGTTCTCCAGCATCTTGTGCTGGAAAGCCAGCACCGACGCTTCGCCATCGTCGTGGGGAGCCACGGTTGAAGACATCTCCCCTGCCGCTACCACTGGCGGCACCACCGTCTGCTCGAGAAGAGAGGCGTCGGAAAATTCCGCATCGTCCTCCTCCTCGGAATTATCAGCCTCGGACGGAACCGCCACCGTTGGTCCGGCCGGCCGTGGTGTCTCCGGTAAAGGGGAAGGGGTATCGGACCGCTTCCGAGGCGTGGACGACGACCGCACCCCGGAACGAAGCACCCGCCCCTCCATTCTCCGCTCCTTTCACAAAAAACCGCCTGCACGAATCGTTCAGACGGAACAAGGGAATATTCCCTTCAACATCTGCCAAGGTAACGACCGTCCGTCGCTAGAGCCCCTTTGGCAGATTTCCCGTCCGCGGATCGCAAGAATAAAAAACTCCCACTTTTTTCTTTATTAAAAACAATTTCGCAAGAGAAAACCGCAAGAATAAGAATTTTTAATAAATTCCGCAAGAGATTCAAGAAAACACCAAAAAACGGGTTCGTCGCCTGCTGACGCGTTGAAGTCTCTCGTTTTGGCGTTCCCGGGGAAGGATTCGGAGCCAAAGAACCGTTCCCGGTCTCCTGCTAAGCGTTCCCGGTCTCCGGCTGCGCGTTCTCACTCTCTGACCGCTAAGCGCCGGAAAGGTATGCAATTCGCATCGAGTTTTATAGCACCGTAACGCTTCGTAACGCTGGTGTCCCGGCTAAGCGCTACCGCTACCGGTCACTGGTGGCGCTGCAGACGTCGAAGAGAAGGTGGTTGCTGTCTTCGCTGGAAGTTGCGGAACCCGCCACGGGTGGCGCTGTCGTCATAAAAAGGGAGCTTTTACGTTGGGTTGTTGTCCTCACTGCTCGAAAACGCTTCGTGGTGTTGTTGATGACACAAACACACGCGACGACACACCTGACGCCACCGTACCACGCTGTTGCACGCACTTTCACGTCGAGTTTTTACTGTTTATCTCTTTTTAAAAGCACTTTACGTCGCTGGAAAACGATAGTTTATGCTCCCTAGCATGTGTTTTACCACTTTTCCAATGTTCTAACACGGTATTTCGATATTTATTCGCCACTGAAGTTCCCCATACAAAGTGTATGGGGACACTTTAAACTGAGTTTTAGCGCAGTAAATTGAAGTAAAACGATTTCCTTTTTCAATATTCGCTAAGAATGACACTCAATTCGCCCTTTTCGACTATTGTTCCGCTATTTATAAGCACTTTTGCACAATATTTTTGCAAAAAAATACGGAGCGACACAAAGCACGTCTAAACTGCTGGCTTGACAGCTACGCACACACACAGGGATAACTGGCTTGTGGCCGCCAAGCGTTCATAGCGACGTGGCTTTTTGATCCTTCGATGTCGGCTCTTCCTATCATTGTAAAGCAAAATTTACCAAGCGTAGGATTGTTCACCCTTTCAAGGGAACGTGAGCTGGGTTTAGACCGTCGTGAGACAGGTTAGTTTTACCCTACTGGTGTGCATTGTTTGTCGCTATCTTAACGGAATTCCTGTGCAGTACGAGAGGAACCACAGGTACGGACCACTGGCTCAATACTAGTTCGAACGGACTATGGTATGACGCTACGTCCGCTGGATTATGCCTGAACGCCTCTAAGGTCGTATCCAATCCGAGCTGATAGCGCTTCTTATACCCATTAGGTGGTCGTAAGCTAGCGGGCCTAACAACCCTCCGAGAACCGTCCGTGCTGTCCATTGGCACACTGGCGTCTCATCCCCGCTTACTACTAGGCCGCAAAGGGCGGGTTCGCGCTGCACGTGTTAGTACCATACATGTTGGGAACACCGGTGGACGAGCTTGCCGACTGTGGATATCACTAGTTTCGACACCTACGACCGCCCGCAAACGACGGGACTACAGGCTGGGAGCTTCAAGTTGTAGAGATGCGTTCGCATCGATCCTCTCAGGCGACCCATGCTTGGTGGTTAGTGCTTGCGCGTGCGCGCCCCGTGTGTGCTGGAATTGGCCAACCAGTGCACATTGGTGGTGCGTACCGTGACTTGCACCATGTGACGAGAGTGTTGAAGAACACTGTGTGGTGACTCTATGCCTATGTGATGGGGTGCTTGTAACACACGACCGAACCGACGGCTCGTTGGATGGTCACGACAGTGTGGTGCAGGTGCGCCCATGTGTAACGAATACATTGAGTGCCGTTGGAGGTTAGCGGTTGGTTGGTTGCATGCTACAACTTCGCGTTGTACATGGGCTGGCCGCTGCGCTTCCTTCGGGTTGCCACTTGATGTTGATAGGGTTGATGTATTGTGTTCGTTGACTTTTGGTTCATTCCAAAAGTCTTCGGACTTAGATAATTTTACAAGTGTCGGCGCTCTCGGACCGAAAATAAGAAGACAACTAAGAAGAAAAAGAGAAAGAAGCTAATAGTGGAAAGTATTCTTCTTCAAAGAAGGAACAAAAATTTTACAAGTGTTGAAAAATTTCCTAAGTCCAAAAAATTTTCTAAGTCCAGAAAATTTTCTAAGTCCCACAAAATGGAACATGATGAAGAAGATACAGAAGTTGAAAATTTTTCTAAGTCCAAAAAATTTTCTAAGTCCAGAAAATTTTCTAAGTCCAAAGTGTTGGAACAATTTCCAAAGGCCCATAGGTTGCACTGAATTTTCCTAAGTTGGCCACAAGTACCCATGAGGTATCGAGAAGGTTCACCCGAAGGACATAATATGTCCCAAAGTACCGATAGAGTACCCACAAATAGCACCGCGTTGGCCTTAGTTGGCCAAAAGTACCGATAGAGTACCCACAAGTAGCACTGAGTTGGCCTAAGTTGGCCAAAAGTACCGATAGAGTACCCACAAGAAGCACTGAGTTGGCCTAAGTTGGCCAAAAGTACCGATAGAGTACCCACAAATAGCACCCAGTTGGCCTAAGTTGGCCAAAAGTACCGATAGAGCACCCACAAGTAGCACTGAGTTGGCCTAAGTTGGCCAAAAGTACCGATAGAGTACCCACAAATAGCACCCAATTGGCCTAAGATGGCCAAAAGTACCGATAGAGTACCCACAAGAAGCACTGAGTTGGCCTAAGTTGGCCAAAAGTACCGATAGAGTACCCACAAATAGCACCGAGTGGGCCTAACATGGCCAAAAGTACCGATAGAGTACCCACAAGAAGCACTGAGTTGGCCTAAGTTGGCCAAAAGTACCGATAGAGTACCCACAAATAGCACCGAGTGGGCCTAACATGGCCAAAAGTACCGATAGAGCACCCACATATAGCACCGAATGGGCCTAACATGGCCAAAAGTACCGATAGAGCACCCACATATAGCACCCCATTGGCCTAAGTTGGCCAAAAGTACCGATAGAGTATCCACAAAGAGCACCCAATTGGCCTAAGTTGGCCAAAAGTACCGATAGAGCACCCACATATAGCACCCCATTGGCCTAAGTTGGCCAAAAGTACCGATAGAGTATCCACAAAGAGCACCCAATTGGCCTAAGTTGGCCAAAAGTACCGATAGAGCACCCACATATAGCACCCCATTGGCCTAAGTTGGCCAAAAGTACCGATAGAGTATCCACAAAGAGCACCCAATTGGCCTAAGTTGGCCAAAAGTACCGCCAAGTAGCACCATAGAGGCCCGAGTAGAGCGAAATGTGGGCCAAATTGAACATTTGAAAATTTTTACAAGTCCAAAAAATTTTCTAAGTCCAGAAAATTTTCTAAGTCCAAAGAGTTGGACAAATTTCCTTAGGCCCAAAGGTTGCACTGAATGTTCCTAAGTTGGCCATCAGTACCCATGAGGTATAGCGAAGGTTCACCCGAAAGACACAATACGCCCTAAAGTACCCACAGAGTACCCACAAGTTGCACCCAATTGGCCTAAGTTGGCCAGAAGTACCGACAAGTACCACCATAGAAGCCCGAGTAGAGCGAAATGTGGGCCAAAGTACCGAGTAGTTGCCACAAATGCCCAAATGGATACCAAAATGTGGTACCAAGTACCTAACTGTTGCAACAAATGCTAGCTTTCTGAGCAAAAGCTGTGGACCAATTTCGTAGAAGAACCGCCTAGGCGAAAAGGCAAAAATCGCCGAAGCTGGCCCGCTCGCAGAGCTCGCGGGCCAGGAGATACTCATAGGGCGCTTTACTAGAGTGGGGAACTTGAGAATTTTTGTGTCCGAGACTTTGGGCAACTTCGCGGCCGCCCCCTTAAAGTAAAAGATTTTCTCTGGGTGCCTAAAATTCGCAATTCCCGCAAAGTCGGGAAGACGTTAAAGTTTTTGCCCAAAAAATGGCCATCGATTTAAGGTGATTTTCCAATAAGAAAATTTTTCCTAAGATGAATTTTTTCGAATATTTCCTAAACTAAGCGTCGGAGCACATGGCCGTGGAGGAACTTTTGGTAGCTTTTGGCAAGGGCTATCGGATGAAATAATGCGAAAGGCCATCGGAGCGATATTGGATAAATGCGGGCCCATAAACGTACCTAAGAAGTGAAAATTGGTACCTTGCACGCAGGATGCAAGAAATGCTTGAGTGTTAACCATCATCGGTACCAAGTACCTAGGTTATATCGAGTGCGTAGATGGAAGTCGGTACCAAAGGGAAACCTTCCTAGGCTAGGTGCACGCAAGTGAGTATGGATCGATCAGTAGAAAGATGGGAAGCCATAGGAAACCTTCCTAGGCTAGGTGCACGCAAGTGAGTATGGATCGATCAGTAGAAAGATGGGAAGCCATAGGAAACCTTCCTAGGCTAGGTGCACGCAAGTGAGTATGGATCGATCAGTAGAAAGATGGGAAGCCATAGGAAACCTTCCTAGGCTAGGTGCACGCAAGTGAGTATGGATCGATCAGTAGAAAGATGGGAAGCCCAAGGAAACCTTCCTAGGCTAGGTGCACGCAAGTGAGTATGGATCGATCAGTAGAAAGATGGGAAGCCATAGGAAACCTTCCTAGGCTAGGTGCACGCAAGTGAGTATGGATCGATCAGTAGAAAGATGGGAAGCCATAGGAAACCTTCCTAGGCTAGGTGCACGCAAGTGAGTATGGATCGATCAGTAGAAAGATGGGAAGCCATAGGAAACCTTCCTAGGCTAGGTGCACGCAAGTGAGTATGGATCGATCAGTAGAAAGATGGGAAGCCATAGGAAACCTTCCTAGGCTAGGTGCACGCAAGTGAGTATGGATCGATCAGTAGAAAGATGGGAAGCCATAGGAAACCTTCCTAGGCTAGGTGCACGCAAGTGAGTATGGATCGATCAGTAGAAAGATGGGAAGCCATAGGAAACCTTCCTAGGCTAGGTGCACGCAAGTGAGTATGGATCGATCAGTAGAAAGATGGGAAGCCATAGGAAACCTTCCTAGGCTAGGTGCACGCAAGTGAGTATGGATCGATCAGTAGAAAGATGGGAAGCCATAGGAAACCTTCCTAGGCTAGGTGCACGCAAGTGAGTATGGATCGATCAGTAGAAAGATGGGAAGCCATAGGAAACCTTCCTAGGCTAGGTGCACGCAAGTGAGTATGGATCGATCAGTAGAAAGATGGGAAGCCATAGGAAACCTTCCTAGGCTAGGTGCACGCAAGTGAGTATGGATCGATCAGTAGAAAGATGGGAAGCCATAGGAAACCTTCCTAGGCTAGGTGCACGCAAGTGAGTATGGATCGATCAGTAGAAAGATGGGAAGCCATAGGAAACCTTCCTAGGCTAGGTGCACGCAAGTGAGTATGGATCGATCAGTAGAAAGATGGGAAGCCATAGGAAACCTTCCTAGGCTAGGTGCACGCAAGTGAGTATGGATCGATCAGTAGAAAGATGGGAAGCCATAGGAAACCTTCCTAGGCTAGGTGCACGCAAGTGAGTATGGATCGATCAGTAGAAAGATGGGAAGCCATAGGAAACCTTCCTAGGCTAGGTGCACGCAAGTGAGTATGGATCGATCAGTAGAAAGATGGGAAGCCATAGGAAACCTTCCTAGGCTAGGTGCACGCAAGTGAGTATGGATCGATCAGTAGAAAGATGGGAAGCCATAGGAAACCTTCCTAGGCTAGGTGCACGCAAGTGAGTATGGATCGATCAGTAGAAAGATGGGAAGCCATAGGAAACCTTCCTAGGCTAGGTGCACGCAAGTGAGTATGGATCGATCAGTAGAAAGATGGGAAGCCCAAGGAAACCTTCCTAGGCTAGGTGCACGCAAGTGAGTATGGATCGATCAGTAGAAAGATGGGAAGCCATAGGAAACCTTCCTAGGCTAGGTGCACGCAAGTGAGTATGGATCGATCAGTAGAAAGATGGGAAGCCATAGGAAACCTTCCTAGGCTAGGTGCACGCAAGTGAGTATGGATCGATCAGTAGAAAGATGGGAAGCCATAGGAAACCTTCCTAGGCTAGGTGCACGCAAGTGAGTATGGATCGATCAGTAGAAAGATGGGAAGCCATAGGAAACCTTCCTAGGCTAGGTGCACGCAAGTGAGTATGGATCGATCAGTAGAAAGATGGGAAGCCATAGGAAACCTTCCTAGGCTAGGTGCACGCAAGTGAGTATGGATCGATCAGTAGAAAGATGGGAAGCCATAGGAAACCTTCCTAGGCTAGGTGCACGCAAGTGAGTATGGATCGATCAGTAGAAAGATGGGAAGCCATAGGAAACCTTCCTAGGCTAGGTGCACGCAAGTGAGTATGGATCGATCAGTAGAAAGATGGGAAGCCCAAGGAAACCTTCCTAGGCTAGGTGCACGCAAGTGAGTATGGATCGATCAGTAGAAAGATGGGAAGCCATAGGAAACCTTCCTAGGCTAGGTGCACGCAAGTGAGTATGGATCGATCAGTAGAAAGATGGGAAGCCATAGGAAACCTTCCTAGGCTAGGTGCACGCAAGTGAGTATGGATCGATCAGTAGAAAGATGGGAAGCCATAGGAAACCTTCCTAGGCTAGGTGCACGCAAGTGAGTATGGATCGATCAGTAGAAAGATGGGAAGCCATAGGAAACCTTCCTAGGCTAGGTGCACGCAAGTGAGTATGGATCGATCAGTAGAAAGATGGGAAGCCATAGGAAACCTTCCTAGGCTAGGTGCACGCAAGTGAGTATGGATCGATCAGTAGAAAGATGGGAAGCCATAGGAAACCTTCCTAGGCTAGGTGCACGCAAGTGAGTATGGATCGATCAGTAGAAAGATGGGAAGCCATAGGAAACCTTCCTAGGCTAGGTGCACGCAAGTGAGTATGGATCGATCAGTAGAAAGATGGGAAGCCATAGGAAACCTTCCTAGGCTAGGTGCACGCAAGTGAGTATGGATCGATCAGTAGAAAGTGGGAAGCCCAGTACCAAATGCCCTAGTGAAGACCGTAAACGAATATCATGAACCGAGAAGGAGCACCAAATGCCCTAGTGAAGACCGTAAACGAATATCATGAACCGATAAGGAGCACCAAATGCCCTAGTGAAGACCGTAAACGAATATCATGAACCAAGAAGTAGCAACGAATGCCTGAAAAAGTACCAAGTCCACGGTATAGAGTAACGAGAGTTAACCGCCGTGATGTATGCAATGAGGGCAGCCATTGCATGGGTTCTGGACTTGGTTCGCGAATAACTTTTTTGCTAGACATCGGACAAAGTTGACGTGGAAGAACGAAATGTAGCATTTGGTGCCACCTATCCAAAACTTTTTCAAGATTGAAGATCCGATCGATACAGCCTGAGTTATAGGCAAAAGTTGGTGCAAAATTGAGCATTTTTAATGGTGAAAAATCGGTACTCCTCGAATAGCTCCTGTTGGAAGCATCGGACCACATGGTCGTGGAGGAACATATTGTAGCGTGCGGTGTCAAGTATCGACACCCAAAACCGCATGTCCGATGGACGGAAAATGACCAAGTTATAGTGAAAACTTGGTTGCACCAAATTCCCGAAGAAGTGCAACGAGAAGGTGAATGCGCAGGTTGTTCGTCGAATAGCTCCGGCCACAGACATGGTAGCGATTAGTGGTGCATGGAAGAAATCTAGCCACAAGTGCCATCTACCCATGGCCAGAAGAAAGTGTGGCCATATCTTGGATACCGGCGGAGCTATGGTGCAAATATGGGCCAAAAATGGTGCAAGTTGGACCAAAAATCCGACCAAGTGCGCGAGGCGCTTTCGTGAATAGCTCCGGCCACAGACATGGTAGCGATTAGTGGTGCATGGAAGAAATCTAGCCACAAGTGCCATCTACCCATGGCCAGAAGAAAGTGTGGCCATATCTTGGATACCGGCGGAGCTATGGGGCAAATATGGGCCAAAAATGGTGCTAGTTGGACCAAAAATCCGACCAAGTGCGCGAGGCGCTTTCTTGAATAGCTCCGGCCACAGACATGGTAGCGATTAGTGGTGCATGGAAGAAATCTAGCCACAAGTGCCATCTACCCATGGCCAGAAGAAAGTGTGGCCATATCTTGGATACCGGCGGAGCTATGGGGCAAATATGGGCCAAAAATGGGTAAAATTTGACGGTTCAAAGCCAAGGGTAAATTTTTTTATTCCTCTAATAACTTCTAGCACAGACATTGAATCGGTTGGAGATGTATGGATGAAATGTAGCAAACAGTTGGAACTACCCATAAAATCTTAAAGATTGACGATCCAATGTATAGAACCGGAGTAATGTGCGATACTTGGTGAAAAATCGAGTGAAAAATTAACTATAAACTGTTTTTGGCCCATAACTCGAATACTAGACATCGGAAGGGGGGGTCGTAGAACGATTTTTTGTTGCCCTATCGATTCCCTATCGAACGAGCAAAAGTTGTTTTTTTGACCAAAAAGTACCCCCACTCTAGTAAAATTGGCCTGATTTTACTAGTCCCCGGTACCCGTACAGGCAAAATGAGCAAAATGCTCAAGTATGAATGGTTTTTGGCCCATAACTCGAATACTAGACGTCGCAGGGGGGTGTCGTGGAACAATTTTTGGTAGCCCTTGAAATTATCTATCGATTGACATATACTTGATTTTTGGCCAAAAAGTTCCCTAGACTAGTAAAAATCGCATCATTTTACTAGAGTCGGGTACCCTGGACGAAAAACCGCTATAATTGCGGTTTTTGGCTAATAACTCGAATACTAGACGTCGCAGGGGGGTGTCGTGGAACAATTTTTGGTAGCCCTTGAAATTATCTATCGAATGACATATACTTGATTTTTGGCCAAAAAGTTCCCTAGACTAGTAAAAATCGCATCATTTTACTAGAGTCGGGTACCCTGGACGAAAAACCGCTATAGTTGCGGTTTTTGGCTAATAACTCTAATACTAGACGTCGGAGGGGGGTGTCGTGGAACAATTTTTGGTAGCCCTTGAAATTATCTATCGAATGACATATACTTGATTTTTGGCCAAAAAGTTCCCTAGACTAGTAAAAATCGCATCATTTTACTAGAGTCGGGTACCCTGGACGAAAAACCGCTTAAGTTGCGGTTTTTGGCTAATAACTCGAATACTAGACGTCGCAGGGGGGTGTCGTGGAACAATTTTTGGTAGCCCTTGAAATTATCTATCGAATGACATATACTTGATTTTTTGACCAAAAAGTTCCTAGACTAGTAAAAATCGCATCATTTTACTAGAGTCGGGTACCCTGTACGAAAAACCGCTATAGTTGCGGTTTTTGGCCAATAACTCGAATACTAGACGTCGGAGGGGGGTGCCGTAGAACAATTTTTTGTAGCCCTTGAAATTACCTTTCGAATGATATATAGTGGTTTTTTGGTCAAACAGTGACCCCGAGACTAGTAACCCTCCATACACAAAACCGCCTAAAAAGTTTTGGTTTTGCAAAATTTTGAAAAGTGCGTCAAAAAATTTTTTTCAAAAAGTACCAAATCGTGATCAGAACTCACTATAGACCATAAAAAGTGAAATCCGATGGTCATTTGCAACACTTGGTCAATCGAGAAAAATTTCACTTTTTTACTAGAGTCGGGTACCCTGAACGAAAAATCGCTCAAGTGATGGTTTTTGGCCAATAACTCGAATACTAGACGTCGGAGGGGGGTGCCGTAGAACAATTTTTTGTAGCCCTTGAAATTACCTTTCGAATGATATATAGTGGTTTTTTGGTCAAACAGTGACCCCGAGACTAGTAACCCTCCATACACAAAACCGCCTACAAAAACTTTGTTTTGAAAAATTTTGAAAAGTTCAAAAAAATTTTTTTTTCAAAAACTACTAAAACGTGATAAGAACTTACTATAGACCATGAAAAGTGATATCCGATGATAATTTGCAAAAGTTGGTAACTAGTAAAAAATTTCACTTTTTTACTAGAGTCGGTGCAACGAGAAAAAAAAAGTCCGTGATGGAGAAAAATGGCACGTTTTCCACGCCTGTACGCTTTCGTTTTCTATATAGGGGGTAGGTGAGCCAGAAGCATGAATTTGACTGAGTACGTATCTTTATGAATTGGGCCCTTCTAAATCGATTGAGACTACCCCCAGGACGATCGGACGACTGCTTCTGGCTCAAAATGTGGTTTTTAGATTTTGATCGTCAATTATGAGAGAAAAAATCGATTAGAAGTAAAGATACGAAATGCTTGGTCTAAGTTGGGAAACGACTTCGGATATTTGTTGGACGTTGTCGTAGAAGGTCCGAGGACCAAGGAAAAGTGATTTCCAAGTGGATTTATGCACTATTAGTCGATGGTAAGATGTGAAATTAGTAGAACTTACCATACAGTTTGCGAAGTTGAAGCAATCGGTTGGTGAATATGGTACTGTCTGTCCAATTTGGTGGTTCGGAATGAGTGAAACGATGTTGATGATGGATAGACGTTCCGATTGCCCCCGATCGGGGAACATATAGTGGTCTTTAAGGTCCAAGTACCTATGTTTTGGTAAGCAGAACTGAGAGTTAAAGGATGAAAGTCGGCCATTCCTAATATCATCCTATCGGTGGTTCGCGAGTTGTTTAAGGACCGGAGCAGCTCGCGATGAAACGGTCCTAGGGTATTGGTTATCCATCCAAGGAAGAGTAAATGCGATCCTAGATGTGTGTCGTTGGCCGTTCTACCGGTATCGCCTATCGATGAGATATCGACGGGCATGCCTTACTCGAAAGTTGAATTCTAGGATCGATGGTCAAACAGACCTATGAGCGATAAACCAAACTGAACACGTATTGATGTCGGCTTTTCCTATCATTTGATGCCGCAGGTTGTTTAGGGACCGGAGCAACTTGCGGCCGAGACGGTCCCCGGGGGTTTCTTTCTCCAAGGAGTGGAAACTATTAAGCAAGAGTTGTAGCAAGATACGATCCTCTGATGTGTCGTTGGCCGTTCATGCGGTATCGCCTGTCGATGAGATATCGATGGGCATGCCTTACTCTACCGACCTTCTAATTGAGAGTATTAATCAGGGATCGATGGTCAAACAAGACCAATGAGCGATAAACCAAACTGAACACGTATTGATGTCGGCTTTTCCTATCATTTGATGCCGCAGGTTGTTTAGGGACCGGAGCAGCTTGCGGCCGAGACGGTCCCCGGGGGTTTCTTTCTCCAAGGAGAAGAAACGATTAAGCAAAAGTTGTAGCAAGATACGATCCTCTGATGTGTCGTTGGCCGTTCAAGCGGTATCGCCTGTCGATGAGATATCGATGGGCATGCCTTACTCTCCCGACTGGATTACTGAGAGTTTAATCAGGGATCGATGGTCAAACAGACCAATGAGCGATAAACCAAACTGAACACGTATTGATGTCGGCATTTCCTATCATTTGTCGCAGGTTGTTTAGGGACCGGAGCAGCTTGCGACCGAGACGGTCCCCGGGGGTTTCTTTCTCCAAGGAGTGGAAACGATTAAGCAAAAGTCGTAGCAATAATCGATCACCTGATGTGTCGTTGGCCGTTCTTGCGGTATCGCCTGTCGATGAGATATCGATGGGCATGCCTTACTCTCCTGACTGTTTAATTGAGAGTTATAATCAGGGATCGATGGTCAAAAAGACCTATGAGCGATAAACCAAACTGAACACGTATTGATGTCGGCATTTCCTATCATTTGTCGCAGGTTGTTTGGGGACCGGAGCAGCTTGCGACCGAGACGGTCCCTTCCCGAAAGATGGTGAACCGAGTCGTCTGGCGTAAAAACCGGACGACTCGAAAGGGCTTGACCCTTTCAAGTGAGCGATAATCACATTCTACGCTCAGTTCGACAGCTACAAGGCAATCACTCGCTATGTTCAGAGCTAATACATGCAACATGCCGGCATTGTTTCCACCGACGCATGGATTCAAGACTGGTGCACTTATTAGTTAAACCGTTCGCCTCCGGGTGTTTCGAGTTCAAGTCTGGATGAGGATTGATCTTGCTGGTAATAGCTTGAGCCCCTGAATAAGGGGTCGAAGCGTACATCTTGAGACCATGTACAACATATTACCAAATCGGCACCATGGGTTCGGGTGCAAGTGATGTAACCGTGAAAGATGTTGAGCAGCCCAACATCGGTTTACACACGCATAATAGGAAGGCAGCGCTGTCGACTGGTCAGTCGTGTAAGAAGTGTGCATTATCGATCACAAATATATTGGTGATCTGTAGGTTGCGCATACACCATACCCGGTGTAAAGTGCCGTGGTCCCCCCCGGGGGGCTGCATCAAACCGTTCGCCACGCGAACTACCCAATGGAACGAACTCGATGCATTTAATAAGAAGAAGAGATAATAATGAAACACGGTCGATTTAAGAGTTGAAAACGTTGAAATGCCTATAAGCAAGTCTTAAGTTGGTGGTGACCGTTACGCCCCAACAAATTGGTGCCTTACCCTACACCAAAGAGCCATTCAACATGGTTCAAGTGAGCGATAATCACGCTCTACGCTCAGTATGACAGCTGCAAGGCAATCACTCGCTAAGTTCAGAGCTAATACATGCAACACGCCGGCATTGTTTCCACCGACGCATGGATTCAAGACTGGTGCACTTATTAGTTAAACCGTTCGCCTCCGGGTGTTTCGAGTTCAAGTCTGGATGAGGATTGTTCTTGCTGGTAATAGCTTGAGCCCCTGAATAAGGGGCCGAAGCGTACATCTTGAGAGTAAATGTACAACATATTACCAAATCGGCACCGTGGGTTCTGGTGCAAGTGATGTAACCATGAAAGATGTTGAGCAGCCCAACATCGGTTTACACACGCATAAGGGGTTTATTGTTATCTGTAGGTTGCGCATACACCATACCCGGTGTAAAGTGCCGTGGTCCCCCAGGGGGCTGCATCAAAACGTTCGCCATGCGAACTACCCAATGGAACGAACTCGATGTATTGAAAGAGATGAACAATTAATAGCGAGAATAGGGGCCCGGAAGCAATTCCGCGGCCCTACGGTCGATTCAAGAGTTGAAACGTTGTACAATCGTGGATAGCACCTAGTGCTAATATGGTGAGAGATAATGTGTGAGGAAATTTAGTTTCCTAAAGTTTAGTTAGTGGTTTCCGTTGTGCCCTAACAAACTTAAAGTTGGTGGTGACCGTTACACCCCAACAAATTGGTGCCTTACCCAACACCAAAGAGCCATTCCATATGGTTCTAGAGAGAGAGAGTTGTGTGGAAATTTATTTCCCACTAAGCGAGTGTGTGTCTGTAGTGGAACGAATTCTGGTTGATCCTACCAGTAATATACGCTTGTCTCAAAGGTTAAGCCATGCATGTCTAAGTACAAACATAAATGAATGTGAAACCGCATAAGGCTCAGTATAACAGCTATAATTCACAAGATCATCCTACCACTAGTTACTTGGATAACTGTGGAAAATCCAGAGCTAATACATGCAACATGCCGGGACTGTTGCCCTCGCGGGTAGCTGAACTGGTGCACTTATTAGTTAAACCAATCGCCTCCGGGCGGCTTGAGTTGAAGTCTGGATAAGGACGCAGATCGTATGGTCGCTTGTCGACTGACGACAGATCTTTCAAATGTCTGCCCTATCAACTATTGATGGTAGTGTAGAGGACTACCATGGTTGCGACGGGTAACGGGGAATCAGGGTTCGATTCCGGAGAGGGAGCCTGAGAAATGGCTACCACATCCAAGGAAGGCAGCAGGCGCGTAAATTACCCAATCCCAGTACGGGGAGGTAGTGACGAGAAATAACAATATGGACCTCTCTAACGATGGTCCATAATTGGAATGAGTTGAGTATAAATCCTTCAACAAGGATCAAGTGGAGGGCAAGTCTGGTGCCAGCAGCCGCGGTAATTCCAGCTCCACTAGCGTATATTAAAGTTGTTGCGGTTAAAACGTTCGAAGTTGATTGCCCGTCCAGACACGTGACCGCCACGGGCGCCCGGTTACACGCCGGGGCCGTTCGTGCGCGCGCTCACGGCTGCGACTCACAATGGTGTACTTGGGCGTTACTCTGTGAACGAGTACCGTGCTACCGGTTAACTCCGGCACGGGCTCCTCATGGTGCTCAAGATACTCACATTTACCTTGAACAAATTAGAGTGCTCAAAGCAGGCTAAGACAAAGCGTCCGGCCCCCCCGTGGGGTTGGCGTTGGCCGAGAATAATCTTGCATGGAATAATGGAATATGACCTCGGTTTATACGATTTCGTTGGTTTGTCAGAAACCTAGAGGTAATGATTAACAGAAGTAGTTGGGGGCATTGGTATTACGGCGCGAGAGGTGAAATTCGTAGACCGTCGTAGGACCAACTGAAGCGAAAGCGTTTGCCATGGATGCTTTCTTTAATCAAGAACGAAAGTTAGAGGATCGAAGGCGATTAGATACCGCCCTAGTTCTAACCGTAAACGATGCCAATTAGCAATTGGGAGACGCTACCCCTATTCGGTGCTCTCAGTCGCTTCCGGGAAACCAAAATCGGGTTCCGGGGGAAGTATGGTTGCAAAGTTGAAACTTAAAGGAATTGACGGAAGGGCACCACAAGAAGTGGAGCTTGCGGCTTAATTTGACTCAACACGGGAAAATTTACCAGGTCCAAACTTATCGAGGTAAGACAGATTGATAGCTCTTTCTCAAATTTAAGGGTAGTGGTGCATGGCCGTTCTTAGTTCGTGGAATGATTTGTCTGGTTAATTCCGATAACGAACGTGACTCAAACATGCTAACTAGAACGCTGTCAGCAGTGCGCCTCCGGGCGCACCTGACGTTACAGCCGGGCGGCGCCTTCACGGGCGGTCGTCGGCTACGTTTGCCCTGCTTAGCGGGACAACTTGTGTTTAGCAAGCTGAGAATGAGCGATAACAGGTCCGTGATGCCCTTAGATGTTCTGGGCTGCACGCGTGCTACAATGTGGGTCGCAGCGTGTTCTCGCCAATAGGCGCCCCCATTCCGAGAGGAACGGGAAATCACTAAAATGCCCATCTAGTCGGGATTGGGGACTGCAACGGTCCCCATGAACCTGGAATTTCTAGTAAGCACTAGTCATTAGCTAGTGCTGATTACGTCCCTGCCCTTTGTACACACCGCCCGTCGCTACTACCGATGGATTATTTAGTGAGGTTTCTGGAGGCTTACCTTCCGCGGTTCCTTCGTGAGCTGCAGCTGGCATGGCTGAAGTTGACCGAACTTGATGATTTAGAGGAAGTAAAAGTCGTAACAAGGTTTCCGTAGGTGAACCTGCGGAAGGATCATTACTGATGATCGTCCGCGAGTGACCAACCATGGGCTGCCTTCGGTGTAGCTCGGTCGCTCGCTTGCTATGTGTCAGAATTTGTTGAAAGCCAACTCGTTCGTTGTACACTTTGATGGGTGACCATCACTGTGTCTCCGTGCCGAGCTAGATCTCCCCTAGCCGTAAGGCACTTGAACGCCCCTTCGACGACGAGTTGCATGTGTGTGGTATGTGTCAGAATCTGGTGAAGCTTTCTGCATGTGATGTGCCTTGTGTGGATCCGTGGCCATTGCATTGTGTCTGGTGCTTAGATACCCAGACACTTAGAACGCTTGCGCGGAAAGCAAACTCGATCGTTGTACACTTTGATGGGTGACCATCACTGTGTCTCCGTGCCGTGCTAGATCCCCCCTAGCCGTAAGGCACTTTGAACGCCCCTTCGACGACGAGTTACAAGAGTGTGGTATGTGTCAGAATCTGGTGAAGCTTTCTGCATGTGATGTGCCTTGTGTGGATCCGTGGCCATTGCATTGTGTCTGGTGTGTAGGTACCCAGACACTTAGAACGCTTGCGCGGAAAGCAAACTCGATCGTTGTACACTTTGATGGGCAACCATCACTGTGTCTCCGTGCCGTGCTAGATCTCCCCTAGCCGTAAGGCACTTTGAACGCCCCTTCGACGACGAGTTACAAGAGTGTGGTATGTGTCATAATCTGGTGAAGCTTTCTGCATGTGATGTGCCTTGTGTGGATCCATGGCCATTGCATTGTGTCTGGTGTGTAGGTACCCAGACACTTAAGCAAACTCGATCGTTGTACACTTTGATGGGCGAGCATCACTGTGTCTCCGTGCCGTGTAAGAGCTCCCCTGGCCATCAGGCACTTGAAAGGTCCTTGGACGACGAGTTACAATAGTGGTGTGTTAGATACGTCAGATTACGGTGTCTACTACTGTGCAATACGTATCCGGCTACGGCACGGAACGAACGGGAACTGTGGTGCAGACAAACAAGAGTTAAGCCTATTAGTCATTAACTCTAAGGACGGGGCCATGGGGCGGTACACAAAGGATACGGATGAGCGAGTATGCAGGCCCAATACTCAATAGCTCGATCCGATCCAAGCACATGAGTTGACTGCGGCGTCAGGTTAACCAATGTGCTAGATTCTATTTGGCCAGTAGAATCTTGTGTCTTATGCGATTTGATACCAAGACACCAGAACGAAAGTTAGTTGAAGAGTTATTAAACTCTTATGAAGTATGGTTGTGCAATCACAACTTATGACTTTAACCTATAAAGTGGATATGGACTTGCAATTATAACATGGAATCTCTACACACCCCATGAGCTCGATCCAATCCACGCACACGAGTTGCCTGAGTAGCGACAGGTATACCGATGTGCAATACGTATCCGGCCACGGCACGGAACGAACGGGAACTGTGGTGCAGACATACAAAGAGTTAAGCCTACTAGTCATTAACTCTAAGGACGGGGCCATGGGGCGGTACGCAAAGGATACGGATGAGCGAGTATGCAGGCCCAATACTCAATAGCTCGATCCGATCCAAGCACATGAGTTGACTGCGGCGCCAGGTTAACCAATGTGCTAGATTCTATTTGGCCAGTAGAATCTTGTGTCTTACGCGATTTGATACCAAGACACCAGAACGAAAGTTAGTTGAAGAGTGATTAAACTCTTATGAAGAATGGTTGTGCAATCACAACTTATGACTTTAACCTATAAAGTGGATATGGACTATCAATTATAACATGGGGCACACACCATGTTCTCGATCCAATCCACGCACACGAGTTGCCTGAGTAGCGACAGGTATACCGATGTGCAATACGTATCCGGCCATAGGCACGGAACGAACAGGAACTGTGGTGCAGACATACAAGGGCCATGGGGCGGTACGCAAAGGATACGGATGAGCGAGTATGC
>NW_026045164.1:80000-102500 GCF_943734845.2 Anopheles funestus
TCGCCATGCAGCCATGCCAGGGAGGCCACGGACCTTCGCCTCTCCCTGAACCTCGCGACTCGTTCGCGAATGGCCGCACGACGCGCAGCTGTAGTAGGCGACGGAGGTGGTGAAGGGGGCCGCCCACCTCGCTGCAACTCCCTTGCTCTTGCTCGAGCCGCATTCCTCGCAACATTCCGGCGCTGGTTGCGAGCGACAGCCACCGAGTTGTCGGGGAGGCGTGCAGCTGACAGCTGGTCCTGCGCGGCTAACTCCTCCCTTTCCGCATTCCAGCCATCTTGCAGCTCGTCGGTTATCCGTGCGACGAACTCGCAAATGCCGCTCCACCTCTCCGGGCTCTCAAGCAAGGCTGCCTCGAAGCCCTCGGGGGTGATCTGGTTCGATCTCCCCGCCTCGAACAGCACCTCCCGTTCAGCGGCAAAACGCGGACAGGAAAATACGACGTGTTCCGCCGTCTCGGCAACGCCAGGACATCTGGGGCAGTCCGGGGACGACGTGAAGCCCATCCGGCACAGGTAGTCACGGAAAAATCCGTGGCCAGACAATACCTGCGCCAACTGGAACGTCACGTCTCCATGCTTCCGTGACTGCCATGCCCTCACGTCGGGTAGCACTCGATGCGTCCACCGAGTGTACCGACTGGCGTCTCCGCTGGCAGCATCCGCGTCCCACCGCTGCTGCCACTGCTCATACGTCTGGTCACGCTCCAGCTCACGAACGCCAGACCTGGGGATCTCGTTGGCTGGATCGTTCAGCCGTTGATGGACCCTGCTGTCCTCCTCTATCTGCAGGCATATTGGAATGAGACCGGCCAGCAGCACGGCCGTCTCACCCCTCACCGTCCGGAAAGCCCGACAAACACGAATGGCCGTTGTCCTCTGCACCCGCTGCACCAATCTACGACATTGGCGCAGCTGCAGCCCCTCCGACCAAACTGGGGCCCCGTAGCGCAGGATGGAGTCCGCTACGGCCGCCAGCAGTCGGGCACGCGACGACTTCGGTCCACTGTGGTTCGGCATGAGGCGCGTGACGGCTTCCGCGACCTTCATGGCCTTCGCTGCAACCTGCTGAACGTGCGGCAACCATGACAGGTGGTCGTGCAACCAAACTCCAAGATAACGGATGGAGCGCTGGGATTGCACGACCACACCTCCGATGTTGATGCTCACGACCGGATGACGCTTCAGGGTGGAGATGAGCGTCATTTCCGTCTTCTCTGGCGCCAACGAGAGACGGTTCCGGTCCAGCCAGTCCATGATTACCGCGATGGCTCGTTCAGCAGTCGAGGAAGCGGCTTGGGGTGTCGTTGCAGGGACCAAGACGACAAGGTCATCAGCGTAGCCAATAACCTCGGCCCCCTCAGGCAACTGGACACCCAGGACCCCGTCGTACAGCACGTTCCAAAGCGTGGGTCCCAAAATGGAACCCTGTGGAACGCCCGCGCTGATGTTCCGCTCGACAGGGCCCTCGCTGGTGTCGATAACCAGCCGCCGGTCCTCGAAATAGCTCCTCAGTATCTGCTGCAGCGATGACGGTACCCCCTTGTCCCTCAGCGCGTTGGCGATGGCTTGCCAGGGCGCAGAGTTAAAGGCGTTGCGGATATCAAGTGCCACCACCATCAGGCAGCGCTTGTCCCGGGCGTTGGTGCGGCGAAAGGACATGGCCGTCCTGCCCGCTTCGACAACGCGCTGGATCGCACTGATGGTGGATCTGCCTCGCCGGAAACCGTACTGCCCGTCCGACAGCCGTTCCGCATCCGGTTCCTCCAGGAACTCGTTGAGGCGGTTAAGAATTAGGCGCTCCAACACCTTGCCGAGTGCGTCGAGCATGCACAGCGGCCGGTAGGAGGAGCTTTCCCCGGGAGGCTTGCCAGGCTTTGGCAGCAGTACCAGTCGTTGCCTCTTCCAGGGCGCTGGAAACGCACCCCGGTCCAGGCAGTCCTGGTACAAACGGACGAAAACCTCCGGGTACTTCCTAATGGCCGTCTTAACCGCCGCGTTGGGGATACCGTCCAGTCCAGGCGCTTTCCGGTTCGCCATCGATCCCACGATGGACAACAGCTCGCCCACGGTGACAGGGGTCAACGAAGAACTCCGCTCCTCGGTGTCGACGCTCGATGATTCAGCGTCCGGCCAGTCAACAGGCGGATGTGTCGGGAACAGATCGTTGGCTATCCGCTCCAACACGACACGGTCAGTCTCAGGTGGCACGAAGCAGCCACGAAGACGAGACATGACCACCCGATAACCGGCCCCAAACTCGTTGGTTTCCGCCTGTTGAATCAGCTCATCGAGCTGCGCTCGCTTGCTGGCCCGGACAGCCTTCTCGACGGCTCTCCTCGCCGACCGATGATGTGCAGCCACGATGCTGCGCTCCTGCAGGTCGGTGGTATGAAGCATCCGCTCGTGCACGGCCGCACACTCCTCCCGAAGACGCAAGATCTCCGGAGTCCACCAGAAGAGGTCTCGATGGGGGTCACGATGCGACATGGTGACGCGCTCCATCGTGTCGTCGCATGCATCTAGCATGGCGTCGACCATCCCCTCCTGGCTGACGGCTCGTTCCGGAAAACCGGCCGTCTGGAGTGCGGCTGCGAATGCCTCCACCGAAAACTGCGTCGTCTTCCATCTACGGCCAGCGTGCCGAAACGTGGTAGACGACGAAGAGGACCCCTGTCCCCGCTGGCGATGCTGCTGCTGTTGTCGCTGCTGCCTCCCGTTCAGGTGACGATGCTGCTGCTGCAGGTGCTGCTGCTGCTGGTGCTGCTGCTGCTGGTGCTGCTGCTGTTGTCGTCGCTGCTGGTCGAGAGTTGGAGGCCCCACGGTGAAGAAAATGTACCGGTGGTCCGACGCCGTATAGTGGAACGAAGTGGTGTTCGCTGCCACCTCCCAAGTGTCTGGACGAGCAATGGATGCGCTCGCGAAAGACACATCCACGACACTGGGAGTGGCGACTCCGTTGCCCACGAACGTCGGGACCGATCCTTGGTTCAGGACCACAAGCCCAAGCTGCCGAATTGTATCGAGCAGCTCTTCACCGCGCCGGGTGGTACGTTGGCTACCCCACTCCTCGTTCCAGGCGTTGAAATCGCCTGCCAGGACGATGCGAGGGTGGGGTTGGGCCTCCAACTCCACCGCCTCCAGAAGTTGCTCGAACTCGCCGGCGTTGAGACGTGGAGGGGCGTAACAGCTGATGAAGACCACCCCTCCAATCTGCGCAGCAGCCAACCCGGGCATGGCACAGCGCCAGACCCGCTGGATTGGAAGGTGGCCGGTTGCCACCACAGCTGCTCTCCCCGACGAATCCACCGTCCAGTTACCGCTGCCCTCTGGAGGTCGATACACCTCTGACAGCAGCAGCACGTCGACCCGCTTCGTGCGGGCTGTTTGCAGGGCCAGATCCTGGGCAGTGCGTCCACCACCCAGGTTGACCTGCATCACCCTCACTACACCCGACACTGTTGACCTTGTCGGCACGATGAGTGGCCCACTCGATGGGGCCCCTGGCAGACAATGCACTTAGCTGCCGACGTGCACTGACTAACGCGGTGGCCTACCTCGCCACACTGCAAACACTGACCCGTCCGGTCAGTTGAAGAACGGCAGTCCCGCGCCAGGTGCCCCATCAGCAGGCAACGGAAGCAGCGCTGACGGTCGAGCGGCTTCTTCGGCACTTCGCGGATGCCGCTGACACATTGGCAGAGTGTCAACTTCTGACCAATGAGACTCCGTGCCTTGGCCAGTGGGAGTCGAACACGCGCTCGCTTTGTGCCATCACGGAGCTCCCAAAGCTCGACGTGAGTGATGCCAGCCGCTGACCCCAGCTTCTCCTCAATGGCAAGCTTCACGTCACTCTCTTTGGCCAGAGAGTCGACGTTGGTGATGAGAAGCTCACCCATCTCCGTCACCACTCGTGCCTCGCCATCCTCACCTAGCGCTAGCTGGATCCGGCGAGCCAGCTCCGCGCTATCGACGTTCTTCCGCAACGGTACAAGCAGATGACCTTGCACGGTCCGGCGCCCCATGCCGATGTCTGCCCTGACGTCCTGCAGCTCCTGAGATGTACGCAGCTTCACGTACATCTCTGTCCAGGTTTTGTCCGAACCTGGGACCACCGCAATGCGGTCAGGACGCGGAGGACGCCCCTTAGACTGGGCACGATGCTGCTGATGTTGTTGCTGCTGACTCTGCTGCTGCTGCTGGCGCATCTGAGGTGGCCGGTACGGCTGGCCCACCTGCTGCGGTTGCTGCTGCTGCTGATTCGAACGTTGCGATCGGCTCTTCCGACCGCTCACGACCGTAGCCCAGGACATCTGCTGCTGTTGCCGCTGCTGCTGATGTTGCGGTTGCTGCTGCTGCTGCTGCTGCTGGCCATTAGCCGACACTGCGACCGTCCGTCGCTGCGGCTGTGGCTGGCTGCGCTGCTGCTGCTGCTGCTGCTGCTGCTGCTGCCGCTGTTGTTGTTGCTGCTGCCGCTGCTGCTGCTGCTGCCGCTGCTGCTGCTGCTGCTGCTGCTGCTGCTGCTGCAGTTGCGAAGCTTTCTTCGCACGGTTGCGCTGCTGCCGGCTGCGTTTTGTCCTGGCACTGCCCTGACCAACAGGCTGTGCCGAGGAATGAAGCGCCGTCAAGGAACGCATGCCCTCTTGAAGCGCTTCCAGCGTACACTTCAGGGCCACTTCACGTTCCCGGCTAAGTCGCAGCTCTTCCGTCAGCGACTCGATCTGTTTGGCGAAGTTCTCCAGCATCTTGTGCTGGAAAGCCAGCACCGACGCTTCGCCATCGTCGTGGGGAGCCACGGTTGAAGACATCTCCCCTGCCGCTACCACTGGCGGCACCACCGTCTGCTCGAGAAGAGAGGCGTCGGAAAATTCCGCATCGTCCTCCTCCTCGGAATTATCAGCCTCGGACGGAACCGCCACCGTTGGTCCGGCCGGCCGTGGTGTCTCCGGTAAAGGGGAAGGGGTATCGGACCGCTTCCGAGGCGTGGACGACGACCGCACCCCGGAACGAAGCACCCGCCCCTCCATTCTCCGCTCCTTTCACAAAAAACCGCCTGCACGAATCGTTCAGACGGAACAAGGGAATATTCCCTTCAACATCTGCCAAGGTAACGACCGTCCGTCGCTAGAGCCCCTTTGGCAGATTTCCCGTCCGCGGATCGCAAGAATAAAAAACTCCCACTTTTTTCTTTATTAAAAACAATTTCGCAAGAGAAAACCGCAAGAATAAGAATTTTTAATAAATTCCGCAAGAGATTCAAGAAAACACCAAAAAACGGGTTCGTCGCCTGCTGACGCGTTGAAGTCTCTCGTTTTGGCGTTCCCGGGGAAGGATTCGGAGCCAAAGAACCGTTCCCGGTCTCCTGCTAAGCGTTCCCGGTCTCCGGCTGCGCGTTCTCACTCTCTGACCGCTAAGCGCCGGAAAGGTATGCAATTCGCATCGAGTTTTATAGCACCGTAACGCTTCGTAACGCTGGTGTCCCGGCTAAGCGCTACCGCTACCGGTCACTGGTGGCGCTGCAGACGTCGAAGAGAAGGTGGTTGCTGTCTTCGCTGGAAGTTGCGGAACCCGCCACGGGTGGCGCTGTCGTCATAAAAAGGGAGCTTTTACGTTGGGTTGTTGTCCTCACTGCTCGAAAACGCTTCGTGGTGTTGTTGATGACACAAACACACGCGACGACACACCTGACGCCACCGTACCACGCTGTTGCACGCACTTTCACGTCGAGTTTTTACTGTTTATCTCTTTTTAAAAGCACTTTACGTCGCTGGAAAACGATAGTTTATGCTCCCTAGCATGTGTTTTACCACTTTTCCAATGTTCTAACACGGTATTTCGATATTTATTCGCCACTGAAGTTCCCCATACAAAGTGTATGGGGACACTTTAAACTGAGTTTTAGCGCAGTAAATTGAAGTAAAACGATTTCCTTTTTCAATATTCGCTAAGAATGACACTCAATTCGCCCTTTTCGACTATTGTTCCGCTATTTATAAGCACTTTTGCACAATATTTTTGCAAAAAAATACGGAGCGACACAAAGCACGTCTAAACTGCTGGCTTGACAGCTACGCACACACACAGGGATAACTGGCTTGTGGCCGCCAAGCGTTCATAGCGACGTGGCTTTTTGATCCTTCGATGTCGGCTCTTCCTATCATTGTAAAGCAAAATTTACCAAGCGTAGGATTGTTCACCCTTTCAAGGGAACGTGAGCTGGGTTTAGACCGTCGTGAGACAGGTTAGTTTTACCCTACTGGTGTGCATTGTTTGTCGCTATCTTAACGGAATTCCTGTGCAGTACGAGAGGAACCACAGGTACGGACCACTGGCTCAATACTAGTTCGAACGGACTATGGTATGACGCTACGTCCGCTGGATTATGCCTGAACGCCTCTAAGGTCGTATCCAATCCGAGCTGATAGCGCTTCTTATACCCATTAGGTGGTCGTAAGCTAGCGGGCCTAACAACCCTCCGAGAACCGTCCGTGCTGTCCATTGGCACACTGGCGTCTCATCCCCGCTTACTACTAGGCCGCAAAGGGCGGGTTCGCGCTGCACGTGTTAGTACCATACATGTTGGGAACACCGGTGGACGAGCTTGCCGACTGTGGATATCACTAGTTTCGACACCTACGACCGCCCGCAAACGACGGGACTACAGGCTGGGAGCTTCAAGTTGTAGAGATGCGTTCGCATCGATCCTCTCAGGCGACCCATGCTTGGTGGTTAGTGCTTGCGCGTGCGCGCCCCGTGTGTGCTGGAATTGGCCAACCAGTGCACATTGGTGGTGCGTACCGTGACTTGCACCATGTGACGAGAGTGTTGAAGAACACTGTGTGGTGACTCTATGCCTATGTGATGGGGTGCTTGTAACACACGACCGAACCGACGGCTCGTTGGATGGTCACGACAGTGTGGTGCAGGTGCGCCCATGTGTAACGAATACATTGAGTGCCGTTGGAGGTTAGCGGTTGGTTGGTTGCATGCTACAACTTCGCGTTGTACATGGGCTGGCCGCTGCGCTTCCTTCGGGTTGCCACTTGATGTTGATAGGGTTGATGTATTGTGTTCGTTGACTTTTGGTTCATTCCAAAAGTCTTCGGACTTAGATAATTTTACAAGTGTCGGCGCTCTCGGACCGAAAATAAGAAGACAACTAAGAAGAAAAAGAGAAAGAAGCTAATAGTGGAAAGTATTCTTCTTCAAAGAAGGAACAAAAATTTTACAAGTGTTGAAAAATTTCCTAAGTCCAAAAAATTTTCTAAGTCCAGAAAATTTTCTAAGTCCCACAAAATGGAACATGATGAAGAAGATACAGAAGTTGAAAATTTTTCTAAGTCCAAAAAATTTTCTAAGTCCAGAAAATTTTCTAAGTCCAAAGTGTTGGAACAATTTCCAAAGGCCCATAGGTTGCACTGAATTTTCCTAAGTTGGCCACAAGTACCCATGAGGTATCGAGAAGGTTCACCCGAAGGACATAATATGTCCCAAAGTACCGATAGAGTACCCACAAATAGCACCGCGTTGGCCTAAGTTGGCCAAAAGTACCGATAGAGTACCCACAAGTAGCACTGAGTTGGCCTAAGTTGGCCAAAAGTACCGATAGAGTACCCACAAATAGCACCCAATTGGCCTAAGATGGCCAAAAGTACCGATAGAGTACCCACAAGAAGCACTGAGTTGGCCTAAGTTGGCCAAAAGTACCGATAGAGTACCCACAAATAGCACCGAGTGGGCCTAACATGGCCAAAAGTACCGATAGAGTACCCACAAGAAGCACTGAGTTGGCCTAAGTTGGCCAAAAGTACCGATAGAGTACCCACAAATAGCACCGAGTGGGCCTAACATGGCCAAAAGTACCGATAGAGCACCCACATATAGCACCGAATGGGCCTAACATGGCCAAAAGTACCGATAGAGCACCCACATATAGCACCCCATTGGCCTAAGTTGGCCAAAAGTACCGATAGAGTATCCACAAAGAGCACCCAATTGGCCTAAGTTGGCCAAAAGTACCGATAGAGCACCCACATATAGCACCCCATTGGCCTAAGTTGGCCAAAAGTACCGATAGAGTATCCACAAAGAGCACCCAATTGGCCTAAGTTGGCCAAAAGTACCGATAGAGCACCCACAAATAGCACCCCATTGGCCTAAGTTGGCCAAAAGTACCGATAGAGTATCCACAAAGAGCACCCAATTGGCCTAAGTTGGCCAAAAGTACCGCCAAGTAGCACCATAGAGGCCCGAGTAGAGCGAAATGTGGGCCAAATTGAACATTTGAAAATTTTTACAAGTCCAAAAAATTTTCTAAGTCCAGAAAATTTTCTAAGTCCAAAGAGTTGGACAAATTTCCTTAGGCCCAAAGGTTGCACTGAATGTTCCTAAGTTGGCCATCAGTACCCATGAGGTATAGCGAAGGTTCACCCGAAAGACACAATACGCCCTAAAGTACCCACAGAGTACCCACAAGTTGCACCCAATTGGCCTAAGTTGGCCAGAAGTACCGACAAGTACCACCATAGAAGCCCGAGTAGAGCGAAATGTGGGCCAAAGTACCGAGTAGTTGCCACAAATGCCCAAATGGATACCAAAATGTGGTACCAAGTACCTAACTGTTGCAACAAATGCTAGCTTTCTGAGCAAAAGCTGTGGACCAATTTCGTAGAAGAACCGCCTAGGCGAAAAGGCAAAAATCGCCGAAGCTGGCCCGCTCGCAGAGCTCGCGGGCCAGGAGATACTCATAGGGCGCTTTACTAGAGTGGGGAACTTGAGAATTTTTGTGTCCGAGACTTTGGGCAACTTCGCGGCCGCCCCCTTAAAGTAAAAGATTTTCTCTGGGTGCCTAAAATTCGCAATTCCCGCAAAGTCGGGAAGACGTTAAAGTTTTTGCCCAAAAAATGGCCATCGATTTAAGGTGATTTTCCAATAAGAAAATTTTTCCTAAGATGAATTTTTTCGAATATTTCCTAAACTAAGCGTCGGAGCACATGGCCGTGGAGGAACTTTTGGTAGCTTTTGGCAAGGGCTATCGGATGAAATAATGCGAAAGGCCATCGGAGCGATATTGGATAAATGCGGGCCCATAAACGTACCTAAGAAGTGAAAATTGGTACCTTGCACGCAGGATGCAAGAAATGCTTGAGTGTTAACCATCATCGGTACCAAGTACCTAGGTTATATCGAGTGCGTAGATGGAAGTCGGTACCAAAGGGAAACCTTCCTAGGCTAGGTGCACGCAAGTGAGTATGGATCGATCAGTAGAAAGATGGGAAGCCATAGGAAACCTTCCTAGGCTAGGTGCACGCAAGTGAGTATGGATCGATCAGTAGAAAGATGGGAAGCCATAGGAAACCTTCCTAGGCTAGGTGCACGCAAGTGAGTATGGATCGATCAGTAGAAAGATGGGAAGCCATAGGAAACCTTCCTAGGCTAGGTGCACGCAAGTGAGTATGGATCGATCAGTAGAAAGATGGGAAGCCCAAGGAAACCTTCCTAGGCTAGGTGCACGCAAGTGAGTATGGATCGATCAGTAGAAAGATGGGAAGCCATAGGAAACCTTCCTAGGCTAGGTGCACGCAAGTGAGTATGGATCGATCAGTAGAAAGATGGGAAGCCATAGGAAACCTTCCTAGGCTAGGTGCACGCAAGTGAGTATGGATCGATCAGTAGAAAGATGGGAAGCCATAGGAAACCTTCCTAGGCTAGGTGCACGCAAGTGAGTATGGATCGATCAGTAGAAAGATGGGAAGCCATAGGAAACCTTCCTAGGCTAGGTGCACGCAAGTGAGTATGGATCGATCAGTAGAAAGATGGGAAGCCATAGGAAACCTTCCTAGGCTAGGTGCACGCAAGTGAGTATGGATCGATCAGTAGAAAGATGGGAAGCCATAGGAAACCTTCCTAGGCTAGGTGCACGCAAGTGAGTATGGATCGATCAGTAGAAAGATGGGAAGCCATAGGAAACCTTCCTAGGCTAGGTGCACGCAAGTGAGTATGGATCGATCAGTAGAAAGATGGGAAGCCATAGGAAACCTTCCTAGGCTAGGTGCACGCAAGTGAGTATGGATCGATCAGTAGAAAGATGGGAAGCCATAGGAAACCTTCCTAGGCTAGGTGCACGCAAGTGAGTATGGATCGATCAGTAGAAAGATGGGAAGCCATAGGAAACCTTCCTAGGCTAGGTGCACGCAAGTGAGTATGGATCGATCAGTAGAAAGATGGGAAGCCATAGGAAACCTTCCTAGGCTAGGTGCACGCAAGTGAGTATGGATCGATCAGTAGAAAGATGGGAAGCCATAGGAAACCTTCCTAGGCTAGGTGCACGCAAGTGAGTATGGATCGATCAGTAGAAAGATGGGAAGCCATAGGAAACCTTCCTAGGCTAGGTGCACGCAAGTGAGTATGGATCGATCAGTAGAAAGATGGGAAGCCATAGGAAACCTTCCTAGGCTAGGTGCACGCAAGTGAGTATGGATCGATCAGTAGAAAGATGGGAAGCCATAGGAAACCTTCCTAGGCTAGGTGCACGCAAGTGAGTATGGATCGATCAGTAGAAAGATGGGAAGCCATAGGAAACCTTCCTAGGCTAGGTGCACGCAAGTGAGTATGGATCGATCAGTAGAAAGATGGGAAGCCATAGGAAACCTTCCTAGGCTAGGTGCAAGCAAGTGAGTATGGATCGATCAGTAGAAAGATGGGAAGCCATAGGAAACCTTCCTAGGCTAGGTGCACGCAAGTGAGTATGGATCGATCAGTAGAAAGATGGGAAGCCCAAGGAAACCTTCCTAGGCTAGGTGCACGCAAGTGAGTATGGATCGATCAGTAGAAAGATGGGAAGCCATAGGAAACCTTCCTAGGCTAGGTGCACGCAAGTGAGTATGGATCGATCAGTAGAAAGATGGGAAGCCATAGGAAACCTTCCTAGGCTAGGTGCACGCAAGTGAGTATGGATCGATCAGTAGAAAGATGGGAAGCCATAGGAAACCTTCCTAGGCTAGGTGCACGCAAGTGAGTATGGATCGATCAGTAGAAAGATGGGAAGCCATAGGAAACCTTCCTAGGCTAGGTGCACGCAAGTGAGTATGGATCGATCAGTAGAAAGATGGGAAGCCATAGGAAACCTTCCTAGGCTAGGTGCACGCAAGTGAGTATGGATCGATCAGTAGAAAGATGGGAAGCCATAGGAAACCTTCCTAGGCTAGGTGCACGCAAGTGAGTATGGATCGATCAGTAGAAAGATGGGAAGCCATAGGAAACCTTCCTAGGCTAGGTGCACGCAAGTGAGTATGGATCGATCAGTAGAAAGATGGGAAGCCCAAGGAAACCTTCCTAGGCTAGGTGCACGCAAGTGAGTATGGATCGATCAGTAGAAAGATGGGAAGCCATAGGAAACCTTCCTAGGCTAGGTGCACGCAAGTGAGTATGGATCGATCAGTAGAAAGATGGGAAGCCATAGGAAACCTTCCTAGGCTAGGTGCACGCAAGTGAGTATGGATCGATCAGTAGAAAGATGGGAAGCCATAGGAAACCTTCCTAGGCTAGGTGCACGCAAGTGAGTATGGATCGATCAGTAGAAAGATGGGAAGCCATAGGAAACCTTCCTAGGCTAGGTGCACGCAAGTGAGTATGGATCGATCAGTAGAAAGATGGGAAGCCATAGGAAACCTTCCTAGGCTAGGTGCACGCAAGTGAGTATGGATCGATCAGTAGAAAGATGGGAAGCCATAGGAAACCTTCCTAGGCTAGGTGCACGCAAGTGAGTATGGATCGATCAGTAGAAAGATGGGAAGCCATAGGAAACCTTCCTAGGCTAGGTGCACGCAAGTGAGTATGGATCGATCAGTAGAAAGATGGGAAGCCATAGGAAACCTTCCTAGGCTAGGTGCACGCAAGTGAGTATGGATCGATCAGTAGAAAGTGGGAAGCCCAGTACCAAATGCCCTAGTGAAGACCGTAAACGAATATCATGAACCGAGAAGGAGCACCAAATGCCCTAGTGAAGACCGTAAACGAATATCATGAACCGATAAGGAGCACCAAATGCCCTAGTGAAGACCGTAAACGAATATCATGAACCAAGAAGTAGCAACGAATGCCTGAAAAAGTACCAAGTCCACGGTATAGAGTAACGAGAGTTAACCGCCGTGATGTATGCAATGAGGGCAGCCATTGCATGGGTTCTGGACTTGGTTCGCGAATAACTTTTTTGCTAGACATCGGACAAAGTTGACGTGGAAGAACGAAATGTAGCATTTGGTGCCACCTATCCAAAACTTTTTCAAGATTGAAGATCCGATCGATACAGCCTGAGTTATAGGCAAAAGTTGGTGCAAAATTGAGCATTTTTAATGGTGAAAAATCGGTACTCCTCGAATAGCTCCTGTTGGAAGCATCGGACCACATGGTCGTGGAGGAACATATTGTAGCGTGCGGTGTCAAGTATCGACACCCAAAACCGCATGTCCGATGGACGGAAAATGACCAAGTTATAGTGAAAACTTGGTTGCACCAAATTCCCGAAGAAGTGCAACGAGAAGGTGAATGCGCAGGTTGTTCGTCGAATAGCTCCGGCCACAGACATGGTAGCGATTAGTGGTGCATGGAAGAAATCTAGCCACAAGTGCCATCTACCCATGGCCAGAAGAAAGTGTGGCCATATCTTGGATACCGGCGGAGCTATGGTGCAAATATGGGCCAAAAATGGTGCAAGTTGGACCAAAAATCCGACCAAGTGCGCGAGGCGCTTTCGTGAATAGCTCCGGCCACAGACATGGTAGCGATTAGTGGTGCATGGAAGAAATCTAGCCACAAGTGCCATCTACCCATGGCCAGAAGAAAGTGTGGCCATATCTTGGATACCGGCGGAGCTATGGGGCAAATATGGGCCAAAAATGGTGCTAGTTGGACCAAAAATCCGACCAAGTGCGCGAGGCGCTTTGTTGAATAGCTCCGGCCACAGACATGGTAGCGATTAGTGGTGCATGGAAGAAATCTAGCCACAAGTGCCATCTACCCATGGCCAGAAGAAAGTGTGGCCATATCTTGGATACCGGCGGAGCTATGGGGCAAATATGGGCCAAAAATGGGTAAAATTTGACGGTTCAAAGCCAAGGGTAAATTTTTTTATTCCTCTAATAACTTCTAGCACAGACATTGAATCGGTTGGAGATGTATGGATGAAATGTAGCAAACAGTTGGAACTACCCATAAAATCTTAAAGATTGACGATCCAATGTATAGAACCGGAGTAATGTGCGATACTTGGTGAAAAATCGAGTGAAAAATTAACTATAAACTGTTTTTGGCCCATAACTCGAATACTAGACATCGGAAGGGGGGGTCGTAGAACGATTTTTTGTTGCCCTATCGATTCCCTATCGAACGAGCAAAAGTTGTTTTTTTGACCAAAAAGTACCCCCACTCTAGTAAAATTGGCCTGATTTTACTAGTCCCCGGTACCCGTACAGGCAAAATGAGCAAAATGCTCAAGTATGAATGGTTTTTGGCCCATAACTCGAATACTAGACGTCGCAGGGGGGTGTCGTGGAACAATTTTTGGTAGCCCTTGAAATTATCTATCGATTGACATATACTTGATTTTTGGCCAAAAAGTTCCCTAGACTAGTAAAAATCGCATCATTTTACTAGAGTCGGGTACCCTGGACGAAAAACCGCTATAATTGCGGTTTTTGGCTAATAACTCGAATACTAGACGTCGCAGGGGGGTGTCGTGGAACAATTTTTGGTAGCCCTTGAAATTATCTATCGAATGACATATACTTGATTTTTGGCCAAAAAGTTCCCTAGACTAGTAAAAATCGCATCATTTTACTAGAGTCGGGTACCCTGGACGAAAAACCGCTATAGTTGCGGTTTTTGGCTAATAACTCTAATACTAGACGTCGGAGGGGGGTGTCGTGGAACAATTTTTGGTAGCCCTTGAAATTATCTATCGAATGACATATACTTGATTTTTGGCCAAAAAGTTCCCTAGACTAGTAAAAATCGCATCATTTTACTAGAGTCGGGTACCCTGGACGAAAAACCGCTTAAGTTGCGGTTTTTGGCTAATAACTCGAATACTAGACGTCGCAGGGGGGTGTCGTGGAACAATTTTTGGTAGCCCTTGAAATTATCTATCGAATGACATATACTTGATTTTTTGACCAAAAAGTTCCTAGACTAGTAAAAATCGCATCATTTTACTAGAGTCGGGTACCCTGTACGAAAAACCGCTATAGTTGCGGTTTTTGGCCAATAACTCGAATACTAGACGTCGGAGGGGGGTGCCGTAGAACAATTTTTTGTAGCCCTTGAAATTACCTTTCGAATGATATATAGTGGTTTTTTGGTCAAACAGTGACCCCGAGACTAGTAACCCTCCATACACAAAACCGCCTAAAAAGTTTTGGTTTTGCAAAATTTTGAAAAGTGCGTCAAAAAATTTTTTTCAAAAAGTACCAAATCGTGATCAGAACTCACTATAGACCATAAAAAGTGAAATCCGATGGTCATTTGCAACACTTGGTCAATCGAGAAAAATTTCACTTTTTTACTAGAGTCGGGTACCCTGAACGAAAAATCGCTCAAGTGATGGTTTTTGGCCAATAACTCGAATACTAGACGTCGGAGGGGGGTGCCGTAGAACAATTTTTTGTAGCCCTTGAAATTACCTTTCGAATGATATATAGTGGTTTTTTGGTCAAACAGTGACCCCGAGACTAGTAACCCTCCATACACAAAACCGCCTACAAAAACTTTGTTTTGAAAAATTTTGAAAAGTTCAAAAAAATTTTTTTTTCAAAAACTACTAAAACGTGATAAGAACTTACTATAGACCATGAAAAGTGATATCCGATGATAATTTGCAAAAGTTGGTAACTAGTAAAAAATTTCACTTTTTTACTAGAGTCGGTGCAACGAGAAAAAAAAAGTCCGTGATGGAGAAAAATGGCACGTTTTCCACGCCTGTACGCTTTCGTTTTCTATATAGGGGGTAGGTGAGCCAGAAGCATGAATTTGACTGAGTACGTATCTTTATGAATTGGGCCCTTCTAAATCGATTGAGACTACCCCCAGGACGATCGGACGACTGCTTCTGGCTCAAAATGTGGTTTTTAGATTTTGATCGTCAATTATGAGAGAAAAAATCGATTAGAAGTAAAGATACGAAATGCTTGGTCTAAGTTGGGAAACGACTTCGGATATTTGTTGGACGTTGTCGTAGAAGGTCCGAGGACCAAGGAAAAGTGATTTCCAAGTGGATTTATGCACTATTAGTCGATGGTAAGATGTGAAATTAGTAGAACTTACCATACAGTTTGCGAAGTTGAAGCAATCGGTTGGTGAATATGGTACTGTCTGTCCAATTTGGTGGTTCGGAATGAGTGAAACGATGTTGATGATGGATAGACGTTCCGATTGCCCCCGATCGGGGAACATATAGTGGTCTTTAAGGTCCAAGTACCTATGTTTTGGTAAGCAGAACTGAGAGTTAAAGGATGAAAGTCGGCCATTCCTAATATCATCCTATCGGTGGTTCGCGAGTTGTTTAAGGACCGGAGCAGCTCGCGATGAAACGGTCCTAGGGTATTGGTTATCCATCCAAGGAAGAGTAAATGCGATCCTAGATGTGTGTCGTTGGCCGTTCTACCGGTATCGCCTATCGATGAGATATCGACGGGCATGCCTTACTCGAAAGTTGAATTCTAGGATCGATGGTCAAACAGACCTATGAGCGATAAACCAAACTGAACACGTATTGATGTCGGCTTTTCCTATCATTTGATGCCGCAGGTTGTTTAGGGACCGGAGCAACTTGCGGCCGAGACGGTCCCCGGGGGTTTCTTTCTCCAAGGAGTGGAAACTATTAAGCAAGAGTTGTAGCAAGATACGATCCTCTGATGTGTCGTTGGCCGTTCATGCGGTATCGCCTGTCGATGAGATATCGATGGGCATGCCTTACTCTACCGACCTTCTAATTGAGAGTATTAATCAGGGATCGATGGTCAAACAAGACCAATGAGCGATAAACCAAACTGAACACGTATTGATGTCGGCTTTTCCTATCATTTGATGCCGCAGGTTGTTTAGGGACCGGAGCAGCTTGCGGCCGAGACGGTCCCCGGGGATTTCTTTCTCCAAGGAGAAGAAACGATTAAGCAAAAGTTGTAGCAAGATACGATCCTCTGATGTGTCGTTGGCCGTTCAAGCGGTATCGCCTGTCGATGAGATATCGATGGGCATGCCTTACTCTCCCGACTGGATTACTGAGAGTTTAATCAGGGATCGATGGTCAAACAGACCAATGAGCGATAAACCAAACTGAACACGTATTGATGTCGGCATTTCCTATCATTTGTCGCAGGTTGTTTAGGGACCGGAGCAGCTTGCGACCGAGACGGTCCCCGGGGGTTTCTTTCTCCAAGGAGTGGAAACGATTAAGCAAAAGTCGTAGCAATAATCGATCACCTGATGTGTCGTTGGCCGTTCTTGCGGTATCGCCTGTCGATGAGATATCGATGGGCATGCCTTACTCTCCTGACTGTTTAATTGAGAGTTATAATCAGGGATCGATGGTCAAAAAGACCTATGAGCGATAAACCAAACTGAACACGTATTGATGTCGGCATTTCCTATCATTTGTCGCAGGTTGTTTGGGGACCGGAGCAGCTTGCGACCGAGACGGTCCCTTCCCGAAAGATGGTGAACCGAGTCGTCTGGCGTAAAAACCGGACGACTCGAAAGGGCTTGACCCTTTCAAGTGAGCGATAATCACATTCTACGCTCAGTTCGACAGCTACAAGGCAATCACTCGCTATGTTCAGAGCTAATACATGCAACATGCCGGCATTGTTTCCACCGACGCATGGATTCAAGACTGGTGCACTTATTAGTTAAACCGTTCGCCTCCGGGTGTTTCGAGTTCAAGTCTGGATGAGGATTGATCTTGCTGGTAATAGCTTGAGCCCCTGAATAAGGGGTCGAAGCGTACATCTTGAGACCATGTACAACATATTACCAAATCGGCACCATGGGTTCGGGTGCAAGTGATGTAACCGTGAAAGATGTTGAGCAGCCCAACATCGGTTTACACACGCATAATAGGAAGGCAGCGCTGTCGACTGGTCAGTCGTGTAAGAAGTGTGCATTATCGATCACAAATATATTGGTGATCTGTAGGTTGCGCATACACCATACCCGGTGTAAAGTGCCGTGGTCCCCCCCGGGGGGCTGCATCAAACCGTTCGCCACGCGAACTACCCAATGGAACGAACTCGATGCATTTAATAAGAAGAAGAGATAATAATGAAACACGGTCGATTTAAGAGTTGAAAACGTTGAAATGCCTATAAGCAAGTCTTAAGTTGGTGGTGACCGTTACGCCCCAACAAATTGGTGCCTTACCCTACACCAAAGAGCCATTCAACATGGTTCAAGTGAGCGATAATCACGCTCTACGCTCAGTATGACAGCTGCAAGGCAATCACTCGCTAAGTTCAGAGCTAATACATGCAACACGCCGGCATTGTTTCCACCGACGCATGGATTCAAGACTGGTGCACTTATTAGTTAAACCGTTCGCCTCCGGGTGTTTCGAGTTCAAGTCTGGATGAGGATTGTTCTTGCTGGTAATAGCTTGAGCCCCTGAATAAGGGGCCGAAGCGTACATCTTGAGAGTAAATGTACAACATATTACCAAATCGGCACCGTGGGTTCTGGTGCAAGTGATGTAACCATGAAAGATGTTGAGCAGCCCAACATCGGTTTACACACGCATAAGGGGTTTATTGTTATCTGTAGGTTGCGCATACACCATACCCGGTGTAAAGTGCCGTGGTCCCCCAGGGGGCTGCATCAAAACGTTCGCCATGCGAACTACCCAATGGAACGAACTCGATGTATTGAAAGAGATGAACAATTAATAGCGAGAATAGGGGCCCGGAAGCAATTCCGCGGCCCTACGGTCGATTCAAGAGTTGAAACGTTGTACAATCGTGGATAGCACCTAGTGCTAATATGGTGAGAGATAATGTGTGAGGAAATTTAGTTTCCTAAAGTTTAGTTAGTGGTTTCCGTTGTGCCCTAACAAACTTAAAGTTGGTGGTGACCGTTACACCCCAACAAATTGGTGCCTTACCCAACACCAAAGAGCCATTCCATATGGTTCTAGAGAGAGAGAGTTGTGTGGAAATTTATTTCCCACTAAGCGAGTGTGTGTCTGTAGTGGAACGAATTCTGGTTGATCCTACCAGTAATATACGCTTGTCTCAAAGGTTAAGCCATGCATGTCTAAGTACAAACATAAATGAATGTGAAACCGCATAAGGCTCAGTATAACAGCTATAATTCACAAGATCATCCTACCACTAGTTACTTGGATAACTGTGGAAAATCCAGAGCTAATACATGCAACATGCCGGGACTGTTGCCCTCGCGGGTAGCTGAACTGGTGCACTTATTAGTTAAACCAATCGCCTCCGGGCGGCTTGAGTTGAAGTCTGGATAAGGACGCAGATCGTATGGTCGCTTGTCGACTGACGACAGATCTTTCAAATGTCTGCCCTATCAACTATTGATGGTAGTGTAGAGGACTACCATGGTTGCGACGGGTAACGGGGAATCAGGGTTCGATTCCGGAGAGGGAGCCTGAGAAATGGCTACCACATCCAAGGAAGGCAGCAGGCGCGTAAATTACCCAATCCCAGTACGGGGAGGTAGTGACGAGAAATAACAATATGGACCTCTCTAACGATGGTCCATAATTGGAATGAGTTGAGTATAAATCCTTCAACAAGGATCAAGTGGAGGGCAAGTCTGGTGCCAGCAGCCGCGGTAATTCCAGCTCCACTAGCGTATATTAAAGTTGTTGCGGTTAAAACGTTCGAAGTTGATTGCCCGTCCAGACACGTGACCGCCACGGGCGCCCGGTTACACGCCGGGGCCGTTCGTGCGCGCGCTCACGGCTGCGACTCACAATGGTGTACTTGGGCGTTACTCTGTGAACGAGTACCGTGCTACCGGTTAACTCCGGCACGGGCTCCTCATGGTGCTCAAGATACTCACATTTACCTTGAACAAATTAGAGTGCTCAAAGCAGGCTAAGACAAAGCGTCCGGCCCCCCCGTGGGGTTGGCGTTGGCCGAGAATAATCTTGCATGGAATAATGGAATATGACCTCGGTTTATACGATTTCGTTGGTTTGTCAGAAACCTAGAGGTAATGATTAACAGAAGTAGTTGGGGGCATTGGTATTACGGCGCGAGAGGTGAAATTCGTAGACCGTCGTAGGACCAACTGAAGCGAAAGCGTTTGCCATGGATGCTTTCTTTAATCAAGAACGAAAGTTAGAGGATCGAAGGCGATTAGATACCGCCCTAGTTCTAACCGTAAACGATGCCAATTAGCAATTGGGAGACGCTACCCCTATTCGGTGCTCTCAGTCGCTTCCGGGAAACCAAAATCGGGTTCCGGGGGAAGTATGGTTGCAAAGTTGAAACTTAAAGGAATTGACGGAAGGGCACCACAAGAAGTGGAGCTTGCGGCTTAATTTGACTCAACACGGGAAAATTTACCAGGTCCAAACTTATCGAGGTAAGACAGATTGATAGCTCTTTCTCAAATTTAAGGGTAGTGGTGCATGGCCGTTCTTAGTTCGTGGAATGATTTGTCTGGTTAATTCCGATAACGAACGTGACTCAAACATGCTAACTAGAACGCTGTCAGCAGTGCGCCTCCGGGCGCACCTGACGTTACAGCCGGGCGGCGCCTTCACGGGCGGTCGTCGGCTACGTTTGCCCTGCTTAGCGGGACAACTTGTGTTTAGCAAGCTGAGAATGAGCGATAACAGGTCCGTGATGCCCTTAGATGTTCTGGGCTGCACGCGTGCTACAATGTGGGTCGCAGCGTGTTCTCGCCAATAGGCGCCCCCATTCCGAGAGGAACGGGAAATCACTAAAATGCCCATCTAGTCGGGATTGGGGACTGCAACGGTCCCCATGAACCTGGAATTTCTAGTAAGCACTAGTCATTAGCTAGTGCTGATTACGTCCCTGCCCTTTGTACACACCGCCCGTCGCTACTACCGATGGATTATTTAGTGAGGTTTCTGGAGGCTTACCTTCCGCGGTTCCTTCGTGAGCTGCAGCTGGCATGGCTGAAGTTGACCGAACTTGATGATTTAGAGGAAGTAAAAGTCGTAACAAGGTTTCCGTAGGTGAACCTGCGGAAGGATCATTACTGATGATCGTCCGCGAGTGACCAACCATGGGCTGCCTTCGGTGTAGCTCGGTCGCTCGCTTGCTATGTGTCAGAATTTGTTGAAAGCCAACTCGTTCGTTGTACACTTTGATGGGTGACCATCACTGTGTCTCCGTGCCGAGCTAGATCTCCCCTAGCCGTAAGGCACTTGAACGCCCCTTCGACGACGAGTTGCATGTGTGTGGTATGTGTCAGAATCTGGTGAAGCTTTCTGCATGTGATGTGCCTTGTGTGGATCCGTGGCCATTGCATTGTGTCTGGTGCTTAGATACCCAGACACTTAGAACGCTTGCGCGGAAAGCAAACTCGATCGTTGTACACTTTGATGGGTGACCATCACTGTGTCTCCGTGCCGTGCTAGATCCCCCCTAGCCGTAAGGCACTTTGAACGCCCCTTCGACGACGAGTTACAAGAGTGTGGTATGTGTCAGAATCTGGTGAAGCTTTCTGCATGTGATGTGCCTTGTGTGGATCCGTGGCCATTGCATTGTGTCTGGTGTGTAGGTACCCAGACACTTAGAACGCTTGCGCGGAAAGCAAACTCGATCGTTGTACACTTTGATGGGCAACCATCACTGTGTCTCCGTGCCGTGCTAGATCTCCCCTAGCCGTAAGGCACTTTGAACGCCCCTTCGACGACGAGTTACAAGAGTGTGGTATGTGTCATAATCTGGTGAAGCTTTCTGCATGTGATGTGCCTTGTGTGGATCCATGGCCATTGCATTGTGTCTGGTGTGTAGGTACCCAGACACTTAAGCAAACTCGATCGTTGTACACTTTGATGGGCGAGCATCACTGTGTCTCCGTGCCGTGTAAGAGCTCCCCTGGCCATCAGGCACTTGAAAGGTCCTTGGACGACGAGTTACAATAGTGGTGTGTTAGATACGTCAGATTACGGTGTCTACTACTGTGCAATACGTATCCGGCTACGGCACGGAACGAACGGGAACTGTGGTGCAGACAAACAAGAGTTAAGCCTATTAGTCATTAACTCTAAGGACGGGGCCATGGGGCGGTACACAAAGGATACGGATGAGCGAGTATGCAGGCCCAATACTCAATAGCTCGATCCGATCCAAGCACATGAGTTGACTGCGGCGTCAGGTTAACCAATGTGCTAGATTCTATTTGGCCAGTAGAATCTTGTGTCTTATGCGATTTGATACCAAGACACCAGAACGAAAGTTAGTTGAAGAGTTATTAAACTCTTATGAAGTATGGTTGTGCAATCACAACTTATGACTTTAACCTATAAAGTGGATATGGACTTGCAATTATAACATGGAATCTCTACACACCCCATGAGCTCGATCCAATCCACGCACACGAGTTGCCTGAGTAGCGACAGGTATACCGATGTGCAATACGTATCCGGCCACGGCACGGAACGAACGGGAACTGTGGTGCAGACATACAAAGAGTTAAGCCTACTAGTCATTAACTCTAAGGACGGGGCCATGGGGCGGTACGCAAAGGATACGGATGAGCGAGTATGCAGGCCCAATACTCAATAGCTCGATCCGATCCAAGCACATGAGTTGACTGCGGCGCCAGGTTAACCAATGTGCTAGATTCTATTTGGCCAGTAGAATCTTGTGTCTTACGCGATTTGATACCAAGACACCAGAACGAAAGTTAGTTGAAGAGTGATTAAACTCTTATGAAGAATGGTTGTGCAATCACAACTTATGACTTTAACCTATAAAGTGGATATGGACTATCAATTATAACATGGGGCACACACCATGTTCTCGATCCAATCCACGCACACGAGTTGCCTGAGTAGCGACAGGTATACCGATGTGCAATACGTATCCGGCCATAGGCACGGAACGAACAGGAACTGTGGTGCAGACATACAAGGGCCATGGGGCGGTACGCAAAGGATACGGATGAGCGAGTATGCAGGCCCAATACTCAATAGCTCGATCCGATCCAAGCACATGAGTTGACTGCGGCGCCAGGTTAACCGATGTGCTAAGAGAGTTGTTCCTGGGCCTTCAAAGTGACTTCAAAACTATCTTAGCGAATGGTGGCCATGGGCGTAGACATGAGCCACAAGTCACAAGGCCTGGGACTATTGGGTAATAAAGACAACTTAGTCAGAAAGTTAGTCTTTGGACGTACCACCGGGATTGTGTTACATTGGGAACCATACTATAAAACCCTAGGCAGGGGATCACTCGGCTCATGGATCGATGAAGACCGCAGCTAAATGCGCGTCACAATGTGAACT